>NC_022033.1:18388734-18411536 GCF_000317375.1 Microtus ochrogaster | reverse complement strand
CCATCTGCACACTCTGCACTCTGTGCACACATACCCATCTGCACACTCTGCACTCTGTGCACACATACCATCTGCACACTGCACTCTGTGCACACATACTCATCTTAATACTGAATGCTAAACATAGAGCTCCCCTTCAACTCCAGCGCCTTCGCTCACCCCATGCTCACCATGTCCTACCCACTGTTTCTCTTACAGTCAGGAGTGAGTTAGCCTTCCGGAGGGGCTAAAATGGTTCCCTAAAGAGTAGGTTATAAAGCGTATGTACCCATCGTGGTCTCTCTTTCACATACACACTTCCCCTTCCACTTCCCACCACAAATGGAACGTGTCTCATGAAAAGCCAAGATCTGGCACTGTGCCCTTGGGTGTCCAAGTCTCTGGAACCAAGAGCCCAAATAGAGCTCTTCCCTTACCTTAATAGACTATCCATTCTTGGGCATAGCTATTCTGTGACAGCAGCAGAAAACAGACTAACACAGGAAGAGACTACACAGGAAAGGAACGAATCCAACATGTACGGCAGGGATGGCTGGAACCTCTCAATGCCCACAACTTAACGTGAGTCCTCAAGAGGCTGTTCTTACCAGCCTTCCATTCTCCCACATCTGATGAGCTGAGGCTGTGTGATGAGCCCTTTGGTCATAAGACTGCCTCTCTGACCTGTGATTTGACTTTGATCATCTCAAGACTTAGACTGGTCCCATGGAAGACCTAGCTCATGGCCTCATCTAACCAGGACTGCCTTCACTATAGCTCTGGTTCCAGTTAGTCTGTAGTAAGCAGTCCCAGCCATTGGGAGACTGCTGGTGTCAAGAAAATTTTAGAAATGATTTCACAGACTTAGATGTGAAGGCCACAAGTATTTGAAATGCCTTAACTATATTCAGCTGAAACTTAGCTTCAAAAAGGATAGATCTGTTCTGTGTGCGTTTTAAAAAGTGTTTGAAAATGTGTTTGTAAACAACTAGGCACTTGGGGCAGGTTCCCCTAAGGCATCTCAGTGGGATAAGAGTGACCTGACAGATTAAGGTAGAATGATAGAAGCTTAAAATGCCAAACGAAGGCATTCCTGACATTTTTGGCTAACTTGAATGATGAGCATTTGATCTTAAACTTTTAGATTACAAAAGAGCCCAGCCCCCCTACTTTAATGCTTTACCTCAGAAGTGACACGTCTTAGAGTTAGGAAAATGAATGATGGAGACAAGTGATTGGCTTGTTTCAAATGCAGTCTACATCTCTTCCCTGGTACAGGATCTTACAAGTTTATTTGACTTGCCTATAGCTCAGTTTTCTGTTTGGCAAAACAGGAATTCTCTCAGAAACCATAGCCTCATGTATTCAGGCACAGCACTGACTGATTTTTATCTGCCTTGTCACTGAGTTGATAGCAAATAGGAATAACTACTATTCTTGTTAAGTAGATCGGGAAACAAGCACAAAGAACATAAGTAACCATGCAAAGACTCAAACCCAAAGAAGCAGCAGGACCTAGAAGCAAATACAGATCTTTCTGACTTCAAAATTATGCTTTCCAGTATTGTTAATTGCTAGACTGGTGTGTGTGTGTGTGTGTGTGTGTGTGTGTGTGTGTGTGTGTGTGCACGTGCATTCACTCATGCGTGTGCATGTGTGTGAAGCTAGCCTGGAAATCACTCCCCATGGCTTGAGACACAGAGCCAGATGGTGGAGGTAAGGGCTGGTTTGCATTCAGCAGACACTCTGCTCCTGAAGGAATCAGCCACATGCAACAAACAAACAAACTGAGAAACTGTGGCAGAGTTTTGGGGTTTTGTTTTTGATTTTTAGATTTCATATTAGACATTTATCATCACATATGTTTTGCTGATCTCTGGTATTACCTTTTCATTTTTCCCCTTCATTCTCTCACTACTTTTCTTTAGTACACACACACACACACACACACACACACACACACCACAGAGAGGTAGCGTGTGCATTTTCAGAAAACTTTGATGCATGTTTCATGAAAAAAAAATCTAAACAATTGTTATTAGCTGGGAATTCTAAAACTCTCTCACACTCATAATGCAACTATTACAGCTGCATAATTTATTGAAAAAGCTCATTGATCTTCAGTAGAAAAGAAATTACATGTCATAAAAACATGCGTGTCCATAGGGAATAATATATAAGTATTTGTAAATTATCTTATACCATATGCATATATGTGCACAAATAATATATTCAATGAGCATATGTGCGTGCATACATGTATGTGATTGAAAGACTATTGTGCCATGAATACACGAGCCACTGAAAATGTTCATTGGGAGCAGGTTCACACTGGAAAGATTCTGCCGTTGCATATGTTGAGAGGAAGCAACAAAACTATCAATTTGCAAATATATAAATCTTACATTGATGCCAGTGAGAAGAACAAGGGCATGAGTTATAACCTCTGAAATCCATCGGAACACATTAAAGAGAGTGAGACTGAGGAGGGAACAAGGACCAAGAGGCAGGAAGGAAAAAAAAACCTTTCTGCTTGAGTTCCTTTGGGAAAACAGAATCAATTGAGCTCTCCTTCTACGATTGGCTCTCATGGTTTACATTGACGAATATGCTGTCAATCCCTTGGCATGGTTATTGTTATTTTTATTTTCCAGAAAGACAAGTTGAGACTGAGAGAGCTTCAGTACCTACTCAGAAACATGCTGTACATTCTTGATAGAGCTTATCTGCCTAATTACAAGCCCACCCGGTTAATAAGACTGTTGCTAGAATGGGGGCCCTCAAAAGTACAAATATATGCTTATTGGAGGCTTGGCTTAATAAGGATCAGGTGTGTGGTGGGACAGGTTAGAGGCTAGAAGGACCACACAGGAATGTCAAAAGTCAGGCTGAGTAGCAGCAGCATGGGTGTCAATGTAGAGCTACACCTGGATCCCAAAGAACGAGAAAGGAGAAAGGAAAGGGACCAGGAAGGAAGCAAGAGACTGAAAGGAGAGAAAGCAATGATGGACCAGGTTGCATCTGATGTAAGTAGCAGTAACTTGAGTTTTAAGGACACCTTCAGCTGCAGGTATGAAAAGCCAAAGGTAAAAAGTAAGTAATCCAGATACAGGAGGAGACTAATTTAAGTTCTTCAAAAGACCCAGCTACTTCATCAAAGACCCAAGTTCTTTTCATTCTCCTGCTTTTCTATCTTCATCTCACCGGCCAATACACAAATTTATATCCAGAAGTGAAGACAGAGGGCTGTCTATTCTGATGTATCTTTCTCATGGTGGGAAAGGATTAGAATGTTTTATGGAATCTACTGACTATTCTCTGATTGAAGCAAACCAACTATAGACACTCTTCTAAATTAGTCCACAGTAAGGATAAAAGATGTGTGTGACATTTTATTTAAAGGATTTGAGCATTTATAGATTTGGGTATCCGGGGGCTGGAGGAACCAATCCCCTCAGATTCTGAGATAACACACTCTCTCTCCTTCTCTGTCTCTCTCTGTCTCTGTCTCTCTCTCTCTCTCTCTCTCTCTCTCTCTGTGTGTGTGTGTGTTCAGAGAAGAGAGAGCCATCATACACAAAATGTCAATGTATCTTCATTTCTTTATCCCCTAAAGTGTCTCCAATAAAGATGCAGAACGAATCAAACAAGCCATGCAGGTTTCTGGCTTTATCTTCTCACTCAAAACAAGTACAGAAAAGACTTGGGGCAAATCCCTGTGTTTCAATCATCCAGGAAGCAATTCTAAGCAATAATAAGAGAGGATAGCAAAGGAGGAGGAGAGGGGGAAATTACTGGCTTGGTCAAAGCTTGCAAAATGGTACCAGTGATTAAAACATCTTATGCTGTCCTCCGGCTGCAGAAGCTATCACTGACAAAAGATCTCATACACACACATACACACGCACACACATGCATGCACAAAAGGAAAGAAATTAGCCATTAAGAAATATTTCAGCATAATGCAATTATTACAGCTGTATAATTGAATGGGGAAACCATTGATCTGTAGTAGAAAGGAAATTGCTCTTCTCATTGTGTTCCTATGAATATGTGAACATTAATCTCCATCTATAATCAACGTTCATTTCAAATCTGATTGCGTGCTACTAAACACCCGTAGCTATGCTAACATTATGTTAATATGGTTCAACATCATAGCTCCCAGCTTCACAGCACAAATATTTTTCTTTGGCAATCAATAGTAATTTCAGCTGAGTGGATGGAAGTCACGTTTTAATGGTAATCTTTCCTCCAAGCCTCCGAGTGGAAACTCAGTTGGTGTCTTAACAGGGCTGCAGTGCATTGCATATAATCAAATAAATTAACCTGAGTAGAAATGGAGAAAGAGGAAGGAAGGGAGAACGAGGGCAAGAAATCAGGAGCCACCTTGGCCCAACATGAAATGTAGCTATCAACTGGAAGCATATGTTGTGTAGGAGAAAAAAAATGTGTGGAATAATGAAGTAGATGTATCAGAGGGGGGTCTGTGTTGGTGAAGGGTTTGCAGGAAGAGGGTTATGTTGGTCTGAACTGAAGCTGTTCCTTCTGATTTCTAGGTAAAGGGACAGAGAAGCTAAGATTCTGAGTAAGCTAGATTTTGGCAAAGCCACCAAGCCAAATAAAGATGGGATAAGAGCTTGACATGTCAGGATGGGTGGTACATAGAAGCATCTTTGCTTAGAAAAGCCCTTCTATCATTCCTTCATTCATTTATTGAAAACAATAAGAAATATAGAACTTTAACAAAATAAATCTCTATTTAAAAAAACTCACAGAAAACGTAGGAAATGAAGAAATGGGAAGGAAGAAGCCTCCATTGGCAGCACAGCCATTGGTAGGCAATCAGCACAGAGAACTGATGGCCCAGAGAGACCCAAGTGTCCCCCATCATCGCGTACACTGCTCTGGAGTCTCCTGCTCCATCTTCCATGTGATTTGGTAGAAGTGAGAAAGAGGCACAGACAGAAATGAAATGAGGAATTTGGGTTATATTGCTTGCCCAGTATCTTTTTCACTCCCCAAATACCTAACTGATGGAGTAGAGAGATCATCGCTCAGATCCTATGTCCAAGGCCGATGCCTTCAATGGCTTATTTTCAACCACATGTGCATGTTTTCTTGAAAGAATTAAAATATGCTGTGTGTGGCTGTTGTTATTGTTTTTGTGATGATGATGATGATGATGATGATGATGATGATGATGATGATGATGATGATAACGATGCTACTTCTGTTGTTTATTATAAGACAAAGGAAAATGAAACAATTCAAGAGGATCCTCCATTCTCCCTCAGCACAAAGACCACACTGTCTTTCTTTGGCTCTAGTTTGAAGATCAAAGGAAGAAAGAACTCAATTGTAGCTTAAGTGTGCTTGGGTAGACACTGATATTCTAAGTGAGACCCAGATATGGTAACACACTAATGAGAAAAGACAAGGATGCCACTGGGGATTGACGGTCATCAGTGCTAAGTTCTGGTTGTTTTGAGGAATTCAGAAGGCAGAGAGTTGTGGAAGAGAGACTTCCAAGGCTGTGGCTAATACTGAAAAGGAGAGCCCAGAGAAACAGAAAGGTTTTTCTACTTCCTCCCCGGCATGCCCCATCCCACTGCGCCCCACCCGGTGCTCTATCTTTCTCTAATGAGACCTACTTCAGCAATGATTTGTTTTCTTTTTTATAAAGTGAACAAATCTTGTTCTGCTTTTTCTTTAAGATGACAAGAAATACTGCTATCAGGTGTAATCCGTACACCAGCACAGGATTCATTGAGGGCCTTCTCTCAAACCTGCCCTCAATCTGCTTCCCTAACACGCTTGCCCGGCTTTTTAACCTCAGTGCCCCTGTGGTGTTGCCCTGCCTTCATTCTTTCCCTTCTGACCCCCCCCCCAAACTGCATGTTGTTGTTATTAACAACCTTGTCAACAAAATCCACATAAGGAGGTTGGAGAAATGATGGTTCAGCAGATAAGAGTACTTGCTGCTCTTGGAGAGGAACCAGGTTCAATCCCCAGCACCCACATTGTAGCTAAAGATATGTTTCCAGGATCCAGTGCCCTCTTCTGGGCTTCCTGGGTACCAGCTACACACACTACACAGACATACATGCAAGCAAAAGACCCATAAATAAACCTTTAAAAAAAAACCTTCCACAAATTAAGCCCTATTTTCAGGACATTTGTAAGTGAAGCTTCCAGGACACCACGTACAGGACGATGATTGCTTTTTCCAGCCATGTTTTAAGTCGCGCAATGCTCAGTGAAGTGCTGGACACAACTTCACTAAACTTATGGTTATGTTTGGAAGTCTATTTTGAGTTTTCATGCCTATTAACAAAGCTGGAAAGAGATGTCATTGGGGAAACAGTCAATCTTCCTATCACAAGAAGAAACCCGGAAACTGCAGGCACAACGTGGAAGAAAGCAAGAACATATTCCTTTATCAGCAGATTGTGTTAGGAGACGCAGAGGAGACCTTGCTGAGGATGTGAAGTCGGTGCTCAGAGGCATGATTTGGTGTGTGAGGGTTTCCACACAGCCCAGATGTTCCTAGCATCTCTTCCCTTCTGGAATTTACTGCATGAAATACAGATAAAACTACTTTTATTCACTAACGACAGCATGCGATTGAACTGAAATACTCTGAGCAAGAGGCGAGTTCCTTGTGGAACCAATACCTTGTGAATAATTTTAAATCGAGGTACTGATAAATTGGAATTATTCAGAATTACAAAGTCAGTCCCAAATATACAACCTGTGTGCCTTTTGATCAAGACTTCAAGAAAAAAAGGCAAACAAAAAAGTTAAAATCACTAGGGAACAAACATGTTTACAAGCCGTTATCCCTGTGCTTCATTTTAAAAGAATCCTGAAGTGCTAAAGAATTGTTGCTTTTACAATGAGATAATGACAATAAAAATATTTTATTATGTAGCAAAGATTTTAAAGTTTGAAGTTATCTATTTTCTTTTATGAAGTTGAAAATGTTCAGGATTACTGAACACCCAGCCTCCCCTGCCTCACACACATCCCCACAAACACACCTCCACACAAACATGCTACAAGGACTGACTTGCAGGAAAAATGTCACCTGGCAGAGAATTAAATCGAAAATTCTTATGTTTCCAATAGTGAATAATAACTACTACTAATAATAATAATGAGCCCAATCTTTTGCTTCAAACTTAAGATGGCATTTTAAAACTGAGGAACAAACTATCTGCCAATCAAATGACACAGGCTATGTAAATATAAATACCTTTGAAATGAATGTATGAGGTCTGCAAAGATGGCTCAGCTTGGAAAGTGCCTGTTACACAAGTGGCTTCCTGGAATCCAAGTAAAAAGCCAGGCAAGGTGGATTGTGAGCTTATAATCTCAGTACTGGGGTGCTGGGGTGTAGAGACAAGAGGATCCTCAGGGCTCACTGGCCAGCCTTTCGAGACACACCAATCAAATCCAGTTTCAGTGAGGGACACTCTCATAATAACCTGACACTGACCTCTGCCCTCCATGAGCATCTGAGCACACATGTTCATGCATGCACACACACACATGTACACACACATGCAAACAGATGTTGGAGGCCTGGGAGTATAGCACTGTGGCAGACTGCTTGCCTCCCGTGGGTAAAGCCTGGGTTCAATTTCCTACACTACCTACCACCACCCCAGTTATTTTGAAAGAATTCCTTTGTTATAAAAAATTTCCTTTGTTATTTTCATGCTAAAAACATAACAAATGGGTTAACTATAACCATTTTATATCCATATGCTTTAAAATACATTGATAATGTTACTAAAATTGCACAAAATTATTCTAAACAGAATATTGCAGTGGAGACTAAAATGCTGACATTTACCCAAGGGGCAAGATACTACAATTATTTTGTAAAACCATTAATTGACATCATTGAAAGTATTTTTAGATTGCAAAATAATAAAAGCAAAAAAAATCTTTCTCTTAATTGATGAATAAAATGAGATGCAAAAACAAGAATTAGGATGGAGTAACAGCCTAGAGGCCCTTCTTTTACATTTTGATCTATTCCTCTATACCACAGGGCTTTTGCCTTGTAACAATCCACCCTTAGAATTTATTTACCCTCATGTGGTCCTGCTGCTTGGCTTCCACCAAACCCTTTAAGAAGACTGTGGTCTCTGGTGCAGTTACAAGAACCTGCAGCTAAGGATACAGTTATCTGAAAGTTCAAGTCTGATGCCTGGGATGGATAAAATAATGGTACAGATTAAGTATCTCTCTTTCCTAGAAGCCATTCCTCATGAATCTTTGACTCCTTGAAAGCATGACACCCTCTGGGACCATCAGAATTCTCTCCTGATTGCTGAGCGCCTCCAGAAGGAGACCTGCAATTACCCGGATGAACCATGAAAGCTCTCTTGTCTCTTGTAACATAGATGTGGACACATTAAAAAGTTGTTCCCAGTTTGTTCTGTTGGTCAAGAATGTTGCTGAGGAGAGAACACCATCATTTTAGCAAAGTGCCAGTCTACAGAACGGGACAAGATTTTTACCAACTACACATCTGAGAGAGGCTTAATATTTAAAAGATACAAAGAACTCAAAAAACTGGATATCAAGCAAACAAATAACTCAGTTTAAAAATGAGGTACAGATCTAAGCAGAGAGTTCTCAAAAGAGGAAGCACAAAGAGCTGAGATGTACTGAAATAAATGGTCAACACCCTTAGTCATCGGGGAAATGCAAATCAAAATGACTTTGGAATTTCATCGTACATTGTACAGTCAGAATGGAGAAGATCAATAAAACAAGTGATAGCTCATGGTGGCCAGGACGTGGAGTAAGGAGGCACTCATCTGTTGCCAGCAAGACTGCAGACTTGTACAACCACTATGGAAATCAGCATGGCAGTTGGGATTTTGAAGTAGATTTAGTTCTGTCACTCTCTTGGACATACACCCACAGGACTCTTCATCTCAGAACAGAGACAACTTGCACAACCGTGTTCATCACTGCTCTGTTCATAATTGCCAGAAATTGGGAGCAGTCAAGATGTCTGTCAATGGAAGAATAGATAAAGAAAATAGATTTTAAAAACACACAAGAGAATATTATTCCACTGTTTAGAAAGAATGAAATTTGAAGACAAATTGGTAGAGATAGAAAATGAAATTATCCCAGCTGAGGTAACTCAGACCCAAAAAGACAAATATGGTTTATATTTCCTTATATGTGTACATTAACTGTTAAGTCTTCTATAATAAACAGGCCACAACCCATATAATCACAGACGTTAGGTATAGAGTAAGGGGTTAGGGTGGAGGGATGGATCGCCCTAGGAAGGGGAAATAAAATAGGTAATGTGGATAGATGGGGTGTGGGGAAAAATAGAATGGGAGGATTGAACAGGAAGAGGGGGCAAGAAAGGGGATACATGGAGGGAAAGCTAAAACTAAGGGCCATTTGAGGGGGTCAAATGGAACCCTAATACAGTAGAAATTTCTTAAAATATATACATATATGAAAGAAATTTAAATGAAATCACCAAATAACGTGGAAGACAATGCCTTAACTAGACATCTCTTGTCACCCAATGAAGCCTCCAGTTCCAGACATGGGTTACATATAACTGGGTTGTTGATCAAAGAGACCCCCTAGACAACACCAAACAACGCAGGCTATGGCCAAAGTTATGGGTTTTTCTCCACAAACTGTTGGTAAGGTCTTATTGCTGAAGACAGCACCTGTGCAATTCACTGGACACAGAGAAGTCAACCAAGCCACACGGAGTCCCAGCACTGAGAGGGCAAGTGGACACAACTTCTGTCCCTAACCAGAAGCTATTTCCAAAAGAAAACCCCCACAAAGGAAAAGTTCCTTCCTCCGACAGAATCTCACTGGGTGTACAAACCATTTACAGTAGCAGGTCCCATGCCCAGCAATAGATGGCCAAAACCAAATGAAATCAGTGGTCCTTTTGGAGGTTCCTCGTCTCATAAGGCTTTGTCTAGGTATCTTTTCCTTTTACCACCCCCCCACCCATATACACATGGATCTTTTGCATATCTATTTTTAGTGCTGTGTTTTTATGGGATTTCTGTGCATTCAACTGTGTGTATGTCTGCATCTTTGTATTTCTTGTGCTTTTCCTTAGCTCTCTTTCTCCTAGTAGCCTGTTTACTTCTTCTATTAAAATTTATTTGATTTGATATTATCCTACTTTATTATTATTTTATTACATTTATATATAATTATATATTATGTTTTTGTAATATTATTATTTTTAGATGCCCGTTTGTATTCCAATGAGAGAAAGAAAGAAAGGGTGTGGGTTTGGGAGGGTGGGGAGTTGGGGAAGAAAGTGGGAGGACTTGGGGAAAGGGAAAACATAGTCAGAATATATTATATGAAAACATCTATTTTCAGTTAAACACATAATAAATTTATAAAATGTTACTGAGGAAAGATCAGATACTAAAGCAATGGTCCTCAACCTGTGAGGCTGTGACCCCTTTGGGGCTCGCACATCAGATAGCTTGCATTTTAGATATTTACATTACAATTTATAACAGTATCAAAAGTACATTTATAAAGTAGCAATAAAATAACTGTGGCTGAGGTCACCATAGCATGAGCAACTGTATAAAGAGTCATAGCATTAGGAAGGTTGACCACCGTACTAAAGAAAGAAAATTAGTCTTTGGCTGTTAGAACAAAGATCAGTCTCCATGAAGAAGGAACTGAAGATAGCATAGCCATCATTATCCATATCACAGCACCAAGGCCATGTATCTGACGTGCTCTCCCTAAGTCCGAGCTCATCAGTGTGAAGCATGTGTGGTCACGTGCATTATGAAGTCGAAGTCATTCTACGTAACAATAAAACTGGTGCTTGTCCCTGTTTTCTTTGGACAGGTGGCCAGACATAGGAACGTATTTGTTGTTTTATTGTTGTTTGTTTGATTTTGAATCGTGAAGAGCGAATACTGGAAGATAATAGTCATTAACTATTTCTGCCAGAGTGAGCCTCCTTTACGAATCACCCTGACTTGAGTCTGTCTACAAAACCTTTGGTGAGGGAGCTGTATGGTTGAACTGCACAGAGAAGCGCTCAGAACTCAGAGACTTTTTGTAGGTCACACAGCTTTCCAAAGCCCAGGCTCTTGATGACAGGTGATTATTACAACCGTGCTAGAGCCATTTTGAGGAGACTAAATGATGAAACCCCATGAGATTGTAAAATCTAGGAAGGGGTGATTCTTGTCAAAGCAGCAGTTCACTGAGACAGGCGTCCCTACTCTGTAGCCCCATCTCCATCCTCCTTTCCCCGGGTCATTTCATCCAGTTCTGAGCAACTAACTGTGCAAACATCTGTAAAGACAAGCTCATCAAATTAAATGTTATTGTCGTTTCCATGAATTACAGGCTTTAATTATTTGTAATTTTTTAATGAGTTGGCCTAGTTTATTAAAGTAGACCACAAAATAAATTAGGGTATAGTCTTTCTAAGGGCGTATGCTAAACTACCACAGACAATGAGAAGGCACAAAATCCATTCACACATCCACTCCGGTTATAAACACAGTGCACATGCAAACCCACACATAACTTACAGCTTAATGTAGGAAGTTAGACGCCATCTCACATCCTGTTTAGAGTAATTGTATACAGACGAAATAACTATGTATTTAGAGGGTGATGATATGAGAATTCCTATAATGAACACATTTATATTGTTTTGAGCCACATAATGATATACTCATACAGAGAGAAAATGAAGAGAGGAGAGAATGCATTTCTACCAAAGTACACGAGAAACTCTCATGAAATTCTCATTGGGGAGTGATATTTGGGTTTAGTTTCTTTGGCTGCAAGAACCTATATTCTTCCTTTTCGTTCATTTGTTATTTTATGCCCCCTTCCTTCTTCCTCCTCCTCCCTCTTGCTTTCCTCTCCTCCCAGCCTTTCTCCTTCTCTCCCTCCTATTTCTTTCTAGCCCTCCCTCTCCATTTCCCTTTTCCTCTCCCCTCTCCCTCCCCACTCCTTATTCTTCTTTTCTGCCTTGAAATAAGTCACATGTGTCTGGAAGCAAACCTCCATACCTAAGCATGGTGACTCAGTTCTCTGAAGCTAAGTCAGTGGACCCAGCCCACTTCTGTGGCCCCCAGAAACATCCCTTGGCCACATCCACCTACCCTTTGCTACTCACATGGTCCTTTCCTGTCTTACACCCCATCTCTTCACCGTATGTTTTGGGGTCTGAATTCTTCCTTCTGACCCTACATTGTGCAGAATGCAAACTAAGCCACTATTGGATTTTTTTCTGTGTGTCTCCATACTTCTTACCCAAGGAAGCTGGGCTAAGGGAAGCTCAACATTTACGGCGAAAGAAACAGAGTGCAGATCCCCAGAGTCCACTTCCATGGTGAGTGTGAAGGACCTCCCACCTGTGTAATTTCCGCACTCAGAAGGCAATGGCAGGGGATCCCCAGAGAATGAGAGTGAACTCAGGGTTTGATTGAGAGACCTTACATCAAGGAATATGGTGAAGGAGAACTCAAGGAAGATACTCATGATCAGCCTCTGAGCTCCACACACAGAACTACCTAGTTCCCACATAGAAACACATGTCTACACGCATGCGTGAACACACAGAAAGACACATGGACATGCACACTGTGTACACATAAATATGAATAGAATAAAAGTAATTAAAATAAACCTAAGTTTAAGTAAACAGAAAATACAGTTATTTCTCTTGCTCATACTGGGCTCCATGTCACCCTCGGTCTCCATCAGTGGAGATGAGGACATGTTGAGGGTCACAGAGGCGCATAAAAGAAACAGGGCTGTGACAGGGGTCTCCCCAGGGTGGCCTCCACACCCACTGTCCTGTGAACCAGTGTCGTCTTGCTTCTTTGTTTTCTATCCTCCCCCTAGCCCTGTTTTATTTAACTGTTGTATGCTCCTCAGGGATGAGGCTCCTCACAGATGCTTGCTTCACCCCAGCCCAGGGGCTGGCCAGACAGACTCCAGGGATTCATAGTCGGAGCCTGACACAGCGCCCTGGGCCCTGGCCCTGGGGAGCTGAACAAAGTCATCTTAAGATTACAAGCCATTTCAACACGATCCGGGGTTATGGCCCCGACTTTTTAACATCCTGCTTTTATTTGCAGGCTATGAAGTGTAATAGTTCACCATTTTGGTTTAAGTATCACCATAAAAGTCAGTGAGATGGAACAGGCAGTAAGTAGTTCTTTTACATAGTGTGGCTGAGGCTGGAGGCTTACGTCTTCATTAACCCACAGAAACGGCTCTGGACTAAAAATGGAAATAAAATGCCGGGTGAGCAGTCCTCAGTGCCGGGTGAGCAGTCCTCAGTGCCGGGTAGGCACTCCTCAATGCCGGGTGGGCACTCCTGAGTGCCATGGACCAGCCCATCTCTGGACGACTCCATGGGCCTCACTTTGTCTCTTCTGGCCCTGATGCAGAGGAAAGTGGAAAAACAGGAAGGAACAGAGAAGATGAACTTCAGAGGCCTAATTCTGTGTCTGTCAGGGGAGGACACGAAGCATAAACTCCCAGTCTGAATGCATGTGCCCAGGCAAGCACCTCGGGGCCCCTCCTCTGAGCTCCAATAGCCATACAAAGTAACATCGCACATTACTGTTTCCTCCTTGAAAGGCACACCCTTTTGGATACGGGCATTTCTGATTGGCTATCTGTACTTCAGAAATCCCAGCTTTGGCATCTTGGAATGCTTCTTCCAAAGTAGTTAGCCAAGCCCGGGGGCTCACAAGTGCGGAGTTTGGATAAGGAATTGTTCTCTCAAGATTTTGGATCACTTTTGCCCATACACATCTTCCCATGACTAATGGGGACTGGCATATCTCCCCTCCATGTAAAACCTTCTGAAACACAGTGAGTTCTTCCAAGATATGAACAAGACTCGGCTTATCCCCAATCCTTCCGTGTCTGTCATGGCACAACCCCTTCAAACTGCTGAGTTTATGGCTGTGGTCTATTGCTAGGGCCTGGAACACATAAAAGAACAAACTAACACAAAACCAGGCTAAGCGCAGCAAGTGTCTAGGACTTCAAACAAGCCCCATAGTTTTCCTCAAGTCAGTCTCTCGATGCCTAGAGAGGTAAACCTGAGTCCTACACTGCAGATAGCTCAGATAGGTTCCTCCATCCTGTCTTCTGTGCACTTCTTCTCTCTGCATAGGTATACCCACTCCCTGGAAGAACATGTCCCCATTACTCACTTGTGGGTTCTCCTCTCTGTGTCTAAGTAAATGGTTCACCCTGTGTTTTGGATTGCTGGGGGTCTGAACTCTGATTTATTGGGGTGCGGGGGGTATTCAGTTCAACATGGCATGCCACACAAACTGTCTATATTTAGAAGTAGCTACCCTCCTCACGTCAGGCAGAACCAGACACAGCCAAAGGCCTTATGTTTCCTGTTTAACTCAGCAACCTGCACAAATGTCTCTTTTACATATTATCAATGTGTCTTTAATAGTCTTGCAATTCTTGAAGCAATCTCAGGCTGAATAAGCAAAACACAGCAGGCTGTGCTCACCCAGCCAAGCGGCATTTCCACACACACACACACACACACACACACACACACACACACACACACACACGAGCCAAGAACAGCATCTTTTATACTTCTTGAAGAACATGCATCCTTGATTGTTGCATTTGACCAGTGTTCAAGAATTGTGATTCGGGAAGGAATCTTTCGACTTTGTTTTTCTGGTTTTGTTTGGACGTGAGGTGGGGTTGAGCTGTGATTTACAACTCGGTGAAATAGTGATGCAACGGTATTCTTTTCTGCAGTCCCTATCAGCAAAATACTTCCTAGGAAGACCTCACATACACGCAGAGATATCCTTATGCAAAATTTTAGCCGAGGAAACAGCTGTGCTGTAGACACTCTCTAGTAATAAGGAGGGGCAGAGGTATGCTCTCAGGTGAAGGTAATACATTTTGAGTCCCATAAGGATAACCTTGCTGAGCCCTTAGTGTCAGGGTTTCAGGTTCCCAATGGATAGCCTCTGACAGCTTCCCAGTAGATGGCCATCAGAGATAGGGAAGGGGTGTGGTGCTTAGATAAACTGAAGCCAAGGAACAGGAGGCTCAGCATTATCCCCTAGTGAATGCAATTGCTTATGAAGATATTGTGTCTCCACTCACTGAATAACTTCCTGAGGGCTGACTTGGCTGCAAAAGGACATGGCGGGGTAGGGGGGTGGGTGGGATGCAGAAGATGATCCCTGGTAGTAACCAGAAGTTGTTTGTGTTTGTTTTTGTTTTTTTTTTTCCACAACAAAAGTAGAGGACACTCTGGAAACTGGGTCACTGTTGGCTGGCTAGTCCACCTATGGTTTATGAATTTGGTTACTGTAAGTCATTTTCAAGAGCTCGATCTTCAGAACAACTAATCAAGTCAATGTCAGGAGGGGAAAAAACATAAGTGGCATGTCAGTCAAGGGTCCTTCTTTACTCTTGACCAGTTGGATTCCGAGGTCATTGAAAATGGAGGTCTTGAGACTCTCCATGTGTTTACTCTAAGACCCAGCCAATTGCCATGCATACTGTCCTCAAAGTCTAGCAGTTCAAGCTCACTTTTACTCTGTAAGCTATACTCTGTATGCTTTTTTAAAAAGTAGATTTGTTTCCGTTAGCCGGGTAAAGATTCTATTCTTTGGAACTTGGATACCCAAGTCATTCAACAATGAGCGCCATTTCCACTCGGGTACCAAAAGAGGAATAAGAGCCACAATGTCTTTGACTGGATTTCAGGACCCAGGAGCAGGATAATTAACCTTTTTATTAGGGGAGGTGTGAAAGCCTGCCTGTGCTCCCTAGGCAGACAGAGCTCCACCCAACCCAGCTGAGCCTGTGATTGTCTGAACCACATGCTCAGCACAGGCGGGAGCCGCTGGAGCTTGCCCAGGCAGCCCTGGCAAACAGAGAGAGCTAGAGGGTCCAGCCCTAGAGGAGGTTCTCCTGCAGCACCCTGGGCGGTCCGATGGAAATAACTGTGTCTACAGCCTGGTTCTGGCAGCAAAAGCTACCCCAGCACAGGGGAAGTTCAGACTCCAGACCCCCCAAAACCAGGAAATTCCAAACTGCAACTAAAACTGCAGCTGGCCTCTTGGGCTGAGCAACCAGCTCGCTTGCCCCCCAGCCTCAGCTAGGGCGCTGAATGATGGAGGTACAGAACAGCCAAGGCTGCCGCCCTTTATAGCTCCTGGACTCCCTGAGCCCCTGGGGCAAGACCCTTCTCTAGTGGTTTGCCTAGGGGAGCTGGCTGTGAGTTTTAACCAGGGCATCAGATACAAGAAAGTAATGCTGGTTATTGTGGGCCAGAAAATGAAAATTATCAGTCCCTCAAGGCCAAGGGTTTCCTGATTGGTGAGACCCACTGTCATTAGTAGGCAGGACCAGCCCCTAGAGAATTCAACTTGAAGAGACCCTGAATTAAGAGTTAAGAATACTGGAAAGCTTGCTGACCAGCTAGCTAGTTTTTCCCTATCAGTGAACTCCAGATTCCGTGCAAGATCTTTTCTCAGGAAATAAAATAGAAAGAAAGATATAAAGAAGGCATTCAATATTTACCTCTGGCTTTCACTGGCACAAGCATATGTGTGTCTATACATGTTCACACACACTCTTACTCCCTCATATACAACTGAAAAAAAACAAACAATAATTAAAAATCCAGCAGTCATGATAGCTCAAGTCTGGGATCTCAGAACCCAAGAGTGTTGACAGAGGTTTCTGTCGCACCCAGTCCCACAGTTGTTCAGTCCCAAAGAAACACACAGAAGCTTACATTAATTATAAACATGTTGGCCTATTAGTTCAGGTCTTCTTATTAACTAACTCTTGCATCTTACATTAACACATAATGTTAATGTTAATGTCCGTGAAGCCATGTGGCTTGATAACTTTTATCAGTGAGGCATTCCTATCTTGCTTCCTCTGCATCTGGGTAACAACTGCAGACTGAGCCTTTCCTCTTCCCAGAATTCTCCTCTTCTGGTCACCTGCCTATACTTCCTGTCTGGCTACTGGAAAATCAGCATTTTATTAAACCAATAAAAGTGACAAATATTTACAGGGTACAAGACCATTGTCCCACAGCACTCCCCTCCCCTGCTTCTTTTTTCAAAACAAGAACTCTGAATTTAATCTCTTTTGTTTAGCTTTTTTCCTGATCATTATCCATAACAACTTGTAACCAACACTCTAAACAAAGGCAAATATCCATAATCCATTTTGGGGGAATGTGGACATAGTTTTCTAGGCTACTTCCTGCTGATTGGGGGCACTGGTAATCTTATGGGGACCTAAAGAAAATTTAGGATTTTGGTCAAATCCTGACTGGAATAGTCTGTGAGGCTTGATCATCTCAGTCTTGAGGTTGTTCTGGATGTAGAACTCAGAGAAAACTCCAACAGAGGTCCTCTGAAATGTTGGGTCATCTAGGCCATCCACTCCTATCAGAGATTTTTTTAGGAGGTCTTGATACATCACACCACATTATTCTGGAAGGAATCCAAAGGTTCTCATCTTCTTGTGGAACAAAAGCAGAACCTATTTTCCAAAACAACATATTCTTAGACCCAAATTTTGAAGTCAAGATATCTTGAAAGCATATATGCTGATTTAGCTTAACAGCTCATACAATGAGATATCTCTCTGTACTTACCTCATTCATAGTCAAAAAATTCAAAGAATACATGATAATATATATGATCCAGACTCTCTGTTTATTTTCCATTTTTACATGGCTTATTGTTCTGTATTCCCTTAACCTATGACTGTCTGTACTCAGTCTCCTTAAAGACTTTTTTACATTCATTTATTTCCTTTTATAACTGCTTGTATTCTTTTTCTTCTCTCTCCCAAGTCTATGTCCATTTCTCAAACACTGTGACCCATTTAGAGGTCTTTTCCATCCAGTTTTGTCTTTATTGCATGTGTATCTGTAATTATTTCCTGACCAGAAGTGCCTTTTTTAAATGCTAAGCAGGCATGGCTAGGACCGACTCTGAAGTCCTGCCTGCTTACTCTGCCCAGTCCAACATGGCAGAGGCATGTACCCTGCCTCCGAGAGCCATTCCAGATCCAGGGTCGCAGCAGGTCTGTGTCACCATTAAGCAACTTGTAACACACTGCTCACAGACTCCATTTAAATTTTCCTTAGCCAGACCTCCTAAAAGAATCAGAGCCTTTCATGCTAACAAACCAGGAAGCCACCATTTCTAAAGACACCTTGCAGTTTTACTGCTAAAGCTGAGTCAGGAAACCTCTTAAAGGAGCCATGTCTCTGCTTTTGCCAGCAAACAGAGCAAGAAGATGCATTAAACTCTGTTTTAATTTGTTTTGCATCTAGAATCCCTTTTCAAGCTCTCTTATGTTAAAGTGTATTTAGTTGACCACATTGGCACCCATATTTTGTTGGAGGCTGCTCGTTCATTTCCCAACCCCCAAGATTCCCAAAATAATCACATTGAAATCTGTATTAAATAAAACACTGCTTGGTCCATCACTTAGGTATATTGCTAGTTAGCTCTTATATCTTAATTTAACCCATTTCTATTATTTTATATTTTACCATGAGATTTGTTGTTTACTAATAAAATTCCTGGGAGTCTTTCTCCTTCAGCGGCAGCTACATGGTGTCTCGTTGACTCCACCTCCTCTTTATATATATATATATCTCTTTCAACCTGGCTTTACACTGTAAAGCCATTGGCCAAAAGTAGCTTCTTTATTAACAAAAGATCTTTGTGAATCCCCAAAATTACCACGCCCCCAAAAAGCAGGAAGCAGTTTTGAAAGAATTACACCCAAATTCCCTAAATGCTAATCTCTTGCCTTTTCTGTGAACTCTTCCCACCTTAGGTGGTGTCCCTTGGGCTCCCAAAGTCCCTACTCAGTAATCTAAATAGGTGATTTGCTTCATAATTATGTGTTTATGAAAAATGATGTTTGGGAGTAAGAATAACTGATCTAGTACCATATACATAATTAAAAATAATAAAAATAAATATTTTAATAAGTTCTATTTTAGAGGGTATATACACAATGATGTCTAGATGTCAGTACATTAATAGTTTTCATACATGGGCAAATGTTCCAAGAGACTGTTCACATTTTCTTTATTTTCTTTACAATCAGAAAATAAAATGACTCTTCTTACTTTCCATTGTTAGAGTGATACATATATATAGATGGGTATAGATATCAAGTGGAAAATAAACACTAATTTGCTTCCTTTTCATGATAGAAGCGTGGGAAATACGGTGTTGTGGAATAATCCTTTTGTATACTGTGAAAGATTTGTTGATGAATTTGGCTTACAAAAGAAGCTGACTGACCAATAGCTGAACAGAATAAGATTAGTCAAGAGAGCCAGACTAGGAGAATACTAGGGGAAATAAGGGCAGAGTCTGGAGTTACCAGCCAGATGCAGAGGAAGTAGGAAATAACATGCCATGCCAATAAATGTACCACCATGTGGCAGGGCATAAATAAGGAATATGGGTTAACTTAAAAGGTAAGAGCTAGTTAATAATAAGCCTCAACTATTAGTCAAGCATTTATAATTAATATAAGCCTCAGTGTGTTTATTTGAGAACAACTACAGGAGAAGAAAACTCTGCCTACAATGTGGCAAAATATAGCCTAACATAGACCAGATCCAAACAGGAGTTAAAAATCATGTGTCAATTTAAACAGGAAAAGTTTGGTGCAATAAATTACTACATACAACATAGGATTGCTTACTCAGAAGTATAAATGACTCCCCATATCAACATTTAGTAGAGTAGGAAGTTGCCACTCTGTGCAAGACCAGCACAGAACCTAGGGAAGGGGCACATGGAGGACACACTTTCCATCTCAGAGCCAAGACCCACCTCTTCAAGTGTGGTACTTTGGCTCATGGACTATAGAGAAGAGCCCTGAGCTGTGCACTTGTGAGATGCTGTGGCAACCTGTCCATAGGCAAATACCATCGTGTTCCTGGTGATAGAATGCCCCCGGAATGCCACAGGGTCACCACTATGCCAAAGAATCCACACTGGAACCAGGATAGAGCCTATTGCAGTTTGGTATCTTCAGTGCCCTCTAGTGGCAATGTTTTTCATTGTGTAAACTGCCTCGGTAAGGAGAGAGGGTGAGGATACTGCTAAGAAGCATGCATTACTATACAGCAAGATTTCAAAAAATAAATGAATAAATAAAAGATTAACAATAATCCCAACAACGAGAAAAAAATCTTCTGGAATTTCAATAAATATCCTTTTTCAATATTTAATTATGAGAAGGGGTATCTTCACATCATTAAAAATAAATCTTGACATAACTTTAGACACTCAATAGGACTATGTTAGTTTGCTACTATGAAATTATCAAATATGTCATTAGATATTTCCACCAACATCATGTTGGTGATTATTCCACGATAAAATATTTATGGGCTTTTTATAGTTTAATTTCTTTTAATATTTATTTCTTACATATCACTCATATCTAGTGAGACCCACGATACTTTATGTATTCCACATTTCAAATATATTTAATACTCCTACTATATTTTTATTCTGCATAATTTTAAACCCACATACAAATCTGCAAACGCATAAAGTCCCATCTCGACACGTCCTCAACAATGGAACAGTATCATGCTTAATATATACAGTTTTTAGACTGAAAAAAATTATTTGATTTTTACAAATTTGATCACTAAAGGAGTTAGCAGAGTTTTTTTTTTTTTTTCAGCTTTAAGTTCCACATTCGGGTGTTTGCTTTAGCCAGTGGCTTGAATTCTTGGGACTTTTATTTTTAACATGTAAAACAAGTCATGTTTGCCTAGACAAGCACAACATTAAAGAGAGAAAAATAATCAGTAATATTAATACTGGTGAAGAATGTTTTATCATACACAGCAATTATATCCTTGTGACAGTATTGAAATTAAAAGTTTGTTTGTTGTTTTTTTTAATTTCCTAAATTCTCTACATATAAGTGTGATTTCTGATAATCAGAAAAGCTGTTTCTTTAAAATGAAAGTGTGTATATCCTTCAGTTATATTTCCTCAACACAATGGGATCCTTGCCAAGAAAAACAGTAACAAAATAACCAATTCCACTATTGTTCTAAGAGTTGTATAATGAGCAAAATACTTAAATCAGAAAAAGAAAAAGATGTACATTCCACACCGAAGGAAGAAGTTGATATCATGGGCTGTTTGTGGTGCTATTAATAATAACGTAGGAGGGGTTTTATTGAAACAGTTCTGATGTGTGCGTGTAAAGATATCACGGTATGAATGTGAGACAGCGGACTAATAAGTTAAAAATAAGTTGTGATCAAAAAAGAAGAAAAAGAAAGAAAGAGAGGGGGACGAAGGGAGGGAGGAAAGGAAAGAAAAGGAAAGAAAAGGAAAGGAAAGGAAAAGAAAGGAAAGGAAAGGAAAAGAAAGGAAAGGAAAAGAAAGGGTCCGTACATACACTAAGGGTTGGCCTGTGATAACTAATTCACTCAGCTCTGGGAATTGAAGAGTTATTCCCTAAGTGTTTGAACAATTAAGTCATCTCTCTTGTCTCATGCCACATACCAAAATACATCTGAAATGGATTAAACAATCAATATTCAAACTAATAAGTGAAATGTTAGATTAACACAGAGTCATTGGCTCATTAGCATCTTGAGGCAACAAGAAATTAGAAAACTATAAAGGTACTTGTACCAATTAAATATTTTTCTGTATTTCAAATACCTGAACTTCTAGATGTAGAGTCTTATGCTGCACAAAACGACACATGGTCTGTGATGGTAGGTGGGATGGTTTTATATTTACCTTCTTAACAACTTAGATAAATCAGGAAGCAATACATAGCAATTTGTTGGGCTTTACTTAAGGGGTGACAGACACACATGCTAACCGTGCAGTGGAACCACAAAGCAAAGTGAGAAAGGACTATCTCAGCCCGTCAACAAGCAAAGAAAGCCTTCCTATGAAGAACACAGTGAAGCCGGGTAGGGGTTTGTGGCAGTGCTAGGCTCAGGCTGCTATTCTGAGAGGCATCTGGATTGTTCCTTAAATCAGTTTCAGACAATGACAAATTCCTCAAGTCCAAAACATGTTTTTCTTCAAATGAGAATAACTGTCCACCACAATGAGCCTCAGTGTGACATGAAGGTTCCAAATAGGCACCCAGACAGATGGGAACCACAGCACGACCTTCATCTCTCTCAGGGAGCTTCCAACAAAATGGTTTAGGCTTGTTTTGAAATGTCTTCCCTGGAGAAGTATCCCCAAGAGGAAGCTTTCAGACTAAACCTTTGCTGTGCTTGGCAAGAGGCCTGAAGTGGCTGGGTCCTGGGAAATGCTGTGGATCCCTGTGGGGGAGGTGAGAGTTGAGCAGAGACTGGCCCACAATCAGACCTCGGGTCCCTACTTCTGCTCAGCACTGAGCCAGGCTTGCTGCCTCTGCAGCCAACAGAGACAGAGGCATGGGCTTTGCTTGTGGCTTAACCTCAGGGTTCCCCTCAGTACCCGCCTATATTTCAGAATGGGAAGAATGCTGGCACTGGAGACTCCCAGTCTCCTCATTAAACAACTTTATGATCCTGGAAAAGGTGCATAAGCCCGTGAATGCTGACCCTCTAGCCTTGGAAATGGGGTCTGTATTTGCCCTGTTTATGTGACTAGATTTCTTTTTTTCTCTTCTTCTTCTTCTTCTTCTTCTTCTTCTTCTTCTTCTTCTTCTTCTTCTTCTTCTTCTTCTTCTTCTTCTTCTTCTTCTTC
>NC_022033.1:18386209-18388634 GCF_000317375.1 Microtus ochrogaster | reverse complement strand
TTCTTCTTCTTCTTCTTCTTCTTCTTCTTCTTCTTCTTCTTCTTTTTTGATTCGGGTTTCTCTGTAGCTTTGGGGCCTGTCCCAGAACTAGCTCCTATAGACCAGGCTGGCCTCGAACTCACAGAGATCCCCCTGCCTTCCCCCCACCCCCCGCAAGTGCTGGGATTAAAGACGTGGGAAACCACCGCCGGGCTAAGACTAGATTTCGAAAGAGATGCAGTTACATTCAAGAGGACTGAGACTCACATGTAGATCAGACTTTGGGGATTCCAATCGTTTCTTTTATTTTTATCATTTTAAGCATGTGTATGTCTGCATGCATATATATGCACATGGGTAGGTGCCCAAAAAGGCCAGAGGCATCAAATGCCCCTGGAGCTGTAGTGACAGGCAATTGTGAATCCCCTGACAGGGATGTTAGGAACAGATACTAGAACCAGGCAAGACCAGTTCGTGTTCTTCACTTCTGGGCTATCTCTCCAGCCCAGAGCTTCAGCTCTTCTTTCTACAGCTTTGTGACCCCGGACAAACTGACCTAACCTCTCGGCTCAAGTTCCTCATCTGTAAGATGAAAACTATTTCTTGTGGCCTTATTATGATGGTGAAATTCTATAGCATACGAGGGTGCTCTAAGAAGCCCTGAAGCGATGTTATTACTGACACTCACCCGCAACTCTCCCATTTTAGACAGCATTGCTTTCCCACTATCCCACCTCAGTTCAATCTCGCCCCACACACTGTCCGTCATGGTCCCACAAGGCCCCCTTTTGCCCTTTATTTTGCCTTCCACATTTGATGCCATCTGGCACCACGAGTAGTATTTGCCAGGATCATTTTTATGTACCTAAGGCTCGGGACCACATTCTCTCTTTCATGCAATAAAGGCATGCAGAGGCAGCTGCTTTATCCCAGACACATGCGCTAGGCCCTTGAGTATAATCCACATGTCAACCGGGTGTTGAGTGTTTGGATACCAGCACTGAGGTTCTAACTTCCCTGTCAAGCAAGGAAGCAAATGCTAACTAGAAAATAAGATCAAGGCCAAAGCCGGGCGGTGGTGGCGCACGCCTTTAATCCCAGCACTCGGGAGGCAGAGGCAGGCGGATCTCTGTGAGTTCGAGACCAGCCTGGTCTACAAGAGCTAGTTCCAGGACAGGCTCCAAAACCACAGAGAAACCCTGTCTCGAAAAACAAACAAACAAAAAAAAAAGATCAAGGCCAAAGCTCTGAGGGAACCCAGCTGGGCCTGGTGGTACAGGCCTGTATTCCCAGGGACTAGGGAAACTGGGTCAAGAAGAGTGAAAGTTCAAGGCTAGCCTGGACAAATTAGTGCGACCTTGTCTCAAAATGCAAAGAAAAAGATGAGATGTAGGAGATGTAGCCCAGTGGGTACAGGCTTCACCGCAGAGAAATGAGACAGATAGAAAATGACCCTTTGCAAGGATGGAAAGTAACCAAAACTCTCTCCTACACCATACTTTCTGGAATTCCCAATCGGCACAACAACTTTTAGACATTTTTGTCAGTATTCATTAAGATGAACATCTGCAGACCCTATGACCCAGCAGCTCCACTCCCAGAGACACGCTCCACAGTTAAGTGTGCATGCCTGCACCCAAAGTGACATTCAGGGCTGTAGATAGCAGTGTGCCTCATAACAGCTCCCAGCTAGAGACGAACCCAATGGACATTAGTGGAGAAGTAAATTTCTAGCTGAATACTTAACTTATATACAATCAAAAAAAAAAAACCTCTCATGAGAATATTAGGTGGAAAAGAAATAATTAAAAAGTACATGCTGAATGAATTTTTGGGTAAATAAAAGAGGGAGACAATGAAATTTGGGAAGGGTATTTGTTCACTTATTAATGCGTGAGGGACGCACGAGTTCCAGGGCATCATGTAAAGATCAGAGGAGACCTTTGGAGAAACAGTTCTCACATTGCCCTTCATTGAGGGAGGTATCTCATTTCTCAACTGCACTGTACTGCTCCAGGCCATCTGGCCTGGGAACATCCAGGTAATTCTCCTGTCTCATCTTCCCTCATGCCACGGGAGTGCCAGTATTGCAGATGGGCACCTCTATATCTGACCTGTTATGCTGATTCTGGGGCTTGAACTCAGGTTGTCAGGCTAGTGCAGCAAGTGTTGTAACCTGCTGAGCCCTCCCACCATCCCTGAAATCTGTTGTTCAGTAATGATTTCCCCTCAAGGGAAACACCAGCCTCTGTCTGGAAGAAGGGGCCGAGAGGTCTTCTGGCTTCTGAGAAGCAGGTCATGTTTGCTTTTCATGTTCTGTTCTCTGATCTGGGAATTGTTTACTGTTTCTCTCTGTCCCTGTGTCCTCTGTCTGACTCTCTGTCTGTCTCTGTCTCTCTATCTCTCTCTCTCTGTCTCTCTGTCTCTGTCTCTGTCTCTCTCTCTC
>NC_022033.1:18372758-18386069 GCF_000317375.1 Microtus ochrogaster | reverse complement strand
GTGTGTGTGTGTGTGTGTGTGTGTGTGTGTGTGTGTGTGTGTGTTTTAATTTTTAAAATGTTGAGATTTAGGGAAAGCGTCTCACTGTACTTCTTTCTGGCGATGGCCTGGAACTTACAAGGTGTCTCATGCTGGCCTTAAGCTTGCTCCATTCCTCCTGTCTCTGCCTCCCAAGTGTTGGAATTGCAAGTGGGGGACCATCACACCCAGTTGTACTTGGCTGTATCATTCCACTTTAAAAGCTATTGCAATTAAAAATTTAGGTTAAAGGTCCTAGTTAACTGTGGTGTGACAGAGAACCAGTTGGGATCCTGGCATACAGAAATGGCATCAGCAAATGTTCATTTATTCATTATTCTGATTTTGAGGATTTACATGAACCAGACGGTCTCGCAGGTCTTGAGGACACCAAAAGCTAGACATACATGTGGGAGAGGAAAGCAAGCAACCACTCAGCTGAACTCTTCAAGTAAACAAGGCCGTTTCTGCACAAAATCAAGGGGATGAGATAGGTGGTACTGCTGAGTTTTAGGAGTGGTGCGTGGGGGGTGCCGCTTTAGATGCAAGTCTTGTGCTTCCTTCCTTCTGTCGTGGTGTTCTGGGATTAAATAGTTCACTATAATTAGTGATGCTGAATCCCGCAGACCTTTCCATATCCAGAGCAAAAGACTTTTACTCCTGCTGCTGGTGAGGTAGCACTTTGACGATGCTTCCATAAAGGCAACAAACACCACATGATAATGGGGCACCCCAAGATTATATAGCACAGAACTTTCTGCTCAATATGATCCTCAGCTCGTAAAATCTCGACTGGGCAACAGAAAGTTTCTTTGTTTGTCTTGGGAAATATTCAGTGGGATGGTTTGAACACCAAATGCCCCTCATGCTTTGAACACTTGGTCCCCAGATGAGGTGAAATGTAGGGATTCTGAAAACTTGCAGAGATAGAATCTAGCAGGATGAAGTTGTAAGTCGCCAGTGAGGACCCTTGAGAAATATATTACTCCAGCCATTTCTTGTCTATGCCTCTACTACCTGACCCACCATGCTACAATCTGCTCTGTTCCAACACACTTTCTCTACCATGACTGAACTTTGTGTAACCACAAGCAAAGAGAACTATTTTCTTATATAATTTGTCCTCAAAGACAGTTTGCCAACAGTGACATAAAAAAACTAACACAAATGTCATATACCATTGCTCGGCACATGCAATACAGTCCTGGAAATGGTCAGAACTTTATTACAAGAATATTCTGACAGAGTATTTACCATTCTCTAACTTCAACTCTCTCCCCCCCCTCTCTGTCACACACACACACACACACACACACACACACACACTCACAGAGAGAGAGAGAGAATTTCCCTAACTCCATGGCACCTCTGAACGTAATTGCTTCCTGGGTTTTTTTCAACAAAGTTTACGTTCAAAGGATTTCTTAAAGCCCATTCTTTTATATCTTTAATATCTGAATAATTCTGGATTCCACAGTCCCACTCACTCCGAGATGACTCAGAAAGCTCATTGGAAGGAAAGGTACACACATTTTCTATGGAGGGCCAACATTAATATTGAAGGGTTGAGCTTTTAATATTATCACTAGAGCCTCTAAAAATAAATGTGCAAAAAGATGTAAAATTCAAATCACTATTTCCCATGGCGGAACATACAGAAAAGACAACTTGAAAATACCTCCGCTTCTCAAAAGGCGTTATTATAGTTAAGCTTGATTTTATTCCATCAGCATTGGCCCTTCCAGCTGGTCCTTCCATCTCAAAGTCTACAGATTTAGGGGTCGGGCTTACATATCAACGTATCCTGAAACCTCATGGTGACGCCGTGCAAAGGTGTCTTTGGTCAACTGAACTGCTGCACCTGATATTTATACCCCTCTCAGGAAGGAAAGGGTGAGAGTGTGCCTGTCTCCCAACTTCCCTCAGAGTGTCTTCTAAAAAGAGACTGAGTTATTTCTGTATCATCAGCACCATCACCGTCTTCAACACCTTCAACCGTAATATGCTCTGAGTTCCTACCTTGCAGTTACAGGATGGAGCTCAGTTAATTAAATGAGCCTTATCTCCTTTAATTCTCTCACCAAGCTTGTGACGAGTGCATCATGGGGCCTCAGCTCTTTGTAGATGAAGGCATTAGCACTTGGAAGGGCCAAGTAACCTTCTTAGATCTCCTGGGGATAGCAGATAATTTCCAGAGCGTGGGGCTCCAGGCTGGGTCCAGACCTGTATTGCTATCACATCTCCTATTTAGCACAGAATGAGGGACCATGAAAATTCATAACTACATGTTAATAAAATGACTCTCCAGCATGACAATAGCTGCGAATTGGTTTCAACAGCAAAAGAAACAGGAAATAAATCCAGCCCCCAGGTTTTGTCATAACTTTGAGAAAGACTGGGGTTTCCATTCCAGGGACCCCCTTTCTAAACTGTTATATACGCTTCAAATGCACATGCGTGTGACACCCGTGATCAAATGGCCTCACGGCCATTGTCTCATATAGTATCTATGCAGCTGCTGGTAGGATTCCCCCAGAGGCACTGTGAGGACAGGTGGGATCCTCCTAGGATGGAACGGATGCACACTTAAGCAGTTGGCAGTCGGGCACTTTCTCCATTCCCTTTATTAACTCCATTGACTTCCATTATAAAAATGAAGATGCATTCCCATGGGATAAAACATTTGGCCTCACAACTAGACAAAAATGACCTGTACCAAGGAAGCAGATCCTTTTCAATCAGCTGTTTAAAGGGAGAATGATAATGGACGAGGGAACTTCAAGGAAGGGAAGCATCTTTGCAAAGCAATGCTCAGCTACATAAGACATTAGACATGAAAAAATATCATCTTTGGGCAGGAAGAAGGTTTAGGGAGACCTACCAAGGAATTAAAGACGACATGCACATTTATTCATTTATCTATTTCATTTATTCCCCTTTGCTTCTTTACCCACCAGACACCAGTGAAAGAAGGAGAAACCAGAAGATGCCGAAGAAGTGAGATCAGGAGGACTGTGAGGAGCGACTGCCTTGTGAGCGTTTGTGAGACAGCCTGGGGCAGACCCTGAGTGAGGAGAAGCCTCTGTTCTCAAACCTGACAACTGTGACCTTCGCCCTTTCCTCCACATGGGTTCCCACGTGCAGAGCAGAGACGGTACTAACACACGGTGGCTGAAGACTGGCTTAAGGAGCAAATGAAGTCTCATTTGTAAAACACTTGGAAACTGTGTCTAAATGTTCTACTTTTTTCTGTCTATATGGGTTAGTGAACTGTAGTTGAATCCATTTTTTTTTATTCTTTTGGGGGCCCACCACCCAGCTTAACACAAGAGACTTAATTCTTATTTATGAATGCTCAGCCTTAGCTTGGCTTGCTTCTAGCCAGCTTTACTAACTTAAATTATTCCGCTTCTCCTTAACTACGTTTTGACCCTGGGCTTTTTATCTTCCTTTATTCTATATATCTTTTTTTCCTTCTCACTCCATGGCTGGATGGCTGGCTCCTGGCCATCCTCCTCTCTGTCTCCTTTTCTTGCTCCTTGCTCCTCTTCTCAAGCCCAGATTTATCTTCCTATATTTATTCTCTCTGCCTGGCAGCCCTGCCTGTCACTCTCCTGCCTAGGTATTGACCATTCAATTCTTTATTAAACCAATCAGGTGTTTTGGGCAGGCAGCGTAGCACAGCTTTACAGAGTTAAACAAACGCAACAAAAAAGAATGCAACACACCTTTGCATCATTAAACAAACATTCCACAGCATAAACAAATGTAACACATGTTAAAGTAATATTCTACAACAACGAACAATGAAAACCTAAACATATTACTATATAGCATATACACAGAGTGAAACTCACATGCCAGTTACTCAGCTCTTAGGTGTTGGGAGGTTGCAGACAGAGGGAAAGAGAAATACATGAGAGAAGTAGGCTATGAATGAGGAGGATTAATAATTTTTCTGAGAATGAGCTGTGTCCTGAGAATTAGGTGTGCTCTTTTTTTCTCTCTTTTGGTGATTATTCCCATTCTTTGTTACGGTGATTGCCAACTGTGGGCACCGTCAGGTGTGCCATTTACTGTGCCAGTGAGAGTATAATGGAACTACAGGTTGTCTGGAGCCGTCCTGGTAACCTTAGATCTAACCTGTGTCAGGCAGGCCACCTAAAGAGGGCCTTCCGGATACAGGGGTGCTCTTCAGTCATTAGCAAGATCTAGGTACAGCAGAAATTCGGCTGGGTAGGAACGAAGTATTAAACGGTATAAATGTATAATGGAGAGAGCAATAGGAGGAGGAAAAAAATAACCAAAAATTCAGTCTATGAAATTGTTGATGGATACAAATTTTAAAATAAAATAATGAGTAAAGATGGGGTGTAAACAGAATTGTCACACTTTCAGGTGCACACACTTGACTCAGCTGCACACACATCTATTCATACAGATTGATGCATATGATATGAAGGTGTGATGAGATCATTTGAGGTAAGAACAGGAACCCACAGGAGGGAGGGAGAAGGATTCACTCAGGAAGGCAGTGCAGGCACGAAGACAATATGAAAAGTGTGGCGCTGTCATAATAAAACCCACTATTTTCAATGTCAACTAAAGATTAATTTAAAACATGCTTTCTAAGCCCTTATGATGCACATAGCACTGAGGATCTCATAACAAAAACAAAATGTATAGTCACATGGTTGCTAACCTCAAGGCTATTTCATTTTAGCTAGTCACTCTGGCTTGGGCTGAGGAAGCTCAGAGATGCTCAGATGCACAACAATAGGGAGAAGAGAGATATGGTGGGGACATTTGTAAGGTCAGTAGGGGGCCTGTGAGGGTTATAGGGAGCCCGATAAGAAGATATGCAGATTTGATGCAAGGGGAGAGGAGATATGGTTTTATTATAGATTGAGGGGTTATAAAAAGTTCAATGAGGGAAGCATGAAAATGTTCTAGAATTAAAACACAGCAAGCCAAGGATGGAACTCTAAATTCTTAAGATACGAATAAAGAAAAGTTTACAATGTTGGGAAAGAAAGAGAAAAAAAAAACAAAGTCATAAAGCCAGGATCTTACAAAGAATGTGGAGAGAACAGAGAGAAAGGCAGAGTAAGCATGAAGCTGTGTGTACAGCTCAAGAAAAGATAAAGGTTACTTTCCCTGTCAACTTGAAATCACTTCAGAGGCACACCTCGGAATGTCTCCGGGGAGCTCTCAGAAAGAATTAACCAAGATGGCGAAAAAGTAACTGTAATGTGGGTGTCACTATTCCATGTCATAAGCCAGGGTCCTGAGCTTATAACATGGGGATGAGGAGACTATTCAAGGATTTCTGGCATTCCCCTTCTGTTCTCTGGTTCCTGAGATGTGAGGAATCCCAGCTGTATGCTGCCACCGCCATGAATGTCAACACACCTTACAGCCGTGGTGGGTGTCACCCTCTGACACCCTTCCTCCCATAAGCGGACTCATGTCACATTGCAGAGATGAGAGAAGTAACTACCACAGACTCAAGCCTAGCAACCGGCAGGGGTGCACGGGTTCTGTTAAGTACGACATTTTGATAGCGATTTAAAAGGCCAGCCTTTGATACACTTCCTATGTCACAGGGCTCTTGCTGCCCAGCAGAATCTCATTTCCTGAATTTGCTCGCCTTCTGCTCATAACTCTTTACGCTATGGTTTATCGGGCGCGCTCTTACATCTTGCTTGAGCCTCACCAGCGAGCAGCAGGCAGAGGCACGATCATTATCTCCACTTACAGATGAGGAGGAAATGGGTTCAGAGAGGCAAAATAATGTGTCTGAGGTCTTGCAGATTTATTGACATCCTGCAACACACTTGCTATTGTCTTCCAGGCTCTGGGATGGTAGGTTTGTGGGTTCTGAGATATGTTTTCAGAAATAATGCTCCTTGCAGGGTCTTGGAGGGGCATTTTGGACCCACATAATCTATGGCATTTTGGAGAGCCATATTAACAAATATTTTTGGAAAAGAATTTGTAAACTTTGGGTAGTTGTTGCCCAAACCAGGTATTGGAACAATTTCACACTGATGGAGAAACAAAGGCAGATAAACATAGTCTTGTTTTATTTATACATCCTAACCCATCCCCAAAGATAGACGGCTGATCTGGGTTTCCAGGGTGGCCTGGCAGTAGGCTGGGTGATGCCGCTTCCCTCTGGGTGTTGTACTTCCTCTGTCCAGTGGCCTGAGACTTGTGCCCTCACTTGCATGTTCCCCTATTGTTGCTGCTGACCTAGGCTCTTTGGTCTGATATGGTACCCTCCCCTCCTGTCTTTCAGTCAGACCTTCCCATTTCTAAAGTTGGCAGCTTCCCTAAAGCACTGGGACATAGGATTTCAAAACTCAGTTGCCAGACAACAGGAGTTAACTGGTAGGGAGAAAGATGTGGCCTCCTTAGAATCCAGGATGCAGGAGACAGTGAATGAAATTCCTGTAGTGGATGACACAATGAGCTGAGACAGTGTGTCGGGCACCAACAGGGATTCCACGGGTGGTTCAGCTAATGACTTCCGGTTTAACGCCAGTGAGTGTGTAACAATGTTTGAGTCTGAAATGTGAGCAATCAAAGAAGAAGGCTAGAAGGAGCTAGACACCCTGACAGAGGTGGGTGAGAGATGAACAGGACTGCGTTCCACAGGACACATAGACTATGGCCGAAGCAGTTGTGAAAGAACAGAGTTCACACCAAGAAAGCAGTGCTTGAAGGATGCAGCCTATACCCGGGTGCTGGCATCTAGCAGCAGATGGCTTTTCCATTCCTCCAGCAGTGCACCTGGATGCTCAGGATCAGTGAAGCTGATCTTGTCTTTGACAGCAGCAAGGGCTAGGTCTAGAGGAACCTTGGGCTAGGGGCAGAGTCCAAGAGAACCATGGGAGCCAGAATGAAACTTGAGCACCAAAAAAGGCTGCAGGCCCATGATCAGAAGTCCCAGATGGGTGTGAAGAAAACTTAGGACCCCTGGTTCAGTCTGTTATATGTGCTGGGCTGTCCTACTGCTGATCCACACAGACCTTTAAACCAACATCATAGATATTTGGCCGACAGCGACTGTGGCTTATAAATTATGTTAGTAACTAATGTCTTATACAGTGTTGCTTACGTCATTCTTTCTAAGGACCATTTTAATGCCCATATGAGTATCATGTGTAAATCTCACATACACATACAGAAGGAGGAAGGGATCTGGAGGAGAAGGGCGGTGAAGGAGTTCTGGGAGTGATGGGGGAGGGGAAACTGCAGTCATGGTGTATTGTATGAGAGAAGAATAAATAAAGTAACATAATATGCACATATAATGTGTAACTAGCTCTCAGATATAGAACAAGAACATATCATAACCTTAGAAACTCCAAGCATACTTAATTTTGATCCCTTGTTTACAATTTGTAAATTTTATTGTCATCGAAACAGGTTCTCTCTATGTAGGCCAGGTTGGCCTCAAACTTGGAGCTATCCTCTGTCTCTGCCTCCCGAGTACTGATATTACAAGCTTATGACACCACATATGGCTTATTTTGTGACTCTAAAAAGTATGCATTGTGTTGCTATGCAGGCAAACCCAAATAATGCTTTTCTAAAGACATCTTATGTGCTGTATGGGTCTTTCAGTCTCAGAACCCTTTGCAGACTGCTCTGTTCTGCAATGGGGATTACACCTTGTCTTCAGCTTGCCCAAGAAAGCCCATGGAGATTCACCATGACCACACAAAATAGAGGCATAGCTTTAACGGCGGCTGCTGGGTGATAGCTCAGTTGTCAGCCTGTGACCGAATGCACCAGCCCTCGTCACTGACTGCCATCTTCGTCCTGTGCTCTGGGTCAGCATCTAGCATGGCAGAAGCAACTTCCACAACCAGCCGGCAGAGCCACACAGAGAAGGAATTCCTAGGAGTCTGCTTTAGGATGTTTGGATCCCGGAGTGTTGAGTGCAGAGGATGAAGAAGAGGGGGTATGCAAAGGCTCTCTTGCCTACCAGTCTCTTTTGCGGAGATTTTTAAGGTCATACAGTATACCTGCAACTTGCCCTTATGGCTTAAAGTTCAGAACTCCATTTGATGATGAGTTGTTTGAGAGTAGAGGCAGCTCACCAGGCTGGCTGAGCCCTTGCTGCTTTAATGACAAGGTCAGGTTCACTAGTTCTGAGCTCAGCTGCTTTGCAGGCCCCTTGCTTGTGGAATGAGAAAACTGCTACCAGACCTTTGGTGTCACTTGCGCCTTGTTGTTAACATTCGTCCTTCAAATTTTGTATGTGCTCTGTCCATTCAATACCCTCACTGAGATGTCTTCCTGAATGTTCAGGTATTAACCTGCGCAAATCAGCAGAACTGGGGATTTGTATCAGGACCACTGCCCACCTATGTGTGACTCTGCCTGCTACAAGAAGGATTGCTGCCAAGTCCAGCTAAAGCCCTCTATCTCTTGGATCTCTCTGGAGAAAGCCGAGATGGGGAGGAGGGCTGGGCTCAGGATCATCTGTATTTTTGAGATGGGCAGATCGTAAGTCAAAGCTGCCTACAAGATGATAATGCCACCCAGAGTAGCCACAGAAAAAAAAGCAAGGACAAGGTGCCCTTGTGAGTCTCATCAAATTAACAAATCATCTCATCACCTCTGGCCAAGCTCAGGAAATATCCCTCTTCCCCTGGGGATAGCTCATAGTCTCAAAGGTGTGTGTGTGTGTGTGTGTGTGTGTGTGTGTGTGTGTGTACCTGTGTGTACCTGTGTGTACCTGTGTGTACCTGTGTGTACCTGTGTGTATGAATCTGGTCACTTCTAGTTTTTATTGTATCAATTCTTCATTGCCAGCCTTAGCATGGCAGTCTCTTGAGAGGGTGAGGTTTGTTCTCATGGACCTCTGTGACTGGCACAACACCATCCCTGGCAGGTATCCAACAAGTACCAATTGACCTGCAAGGTCTCCATAATGAAATCTATGGCTAACTTTAGGCTACAAGTGTAAGTAAAATAGTGTGAGTCAATGTTTACATTATCCCTTCTGTCCCTTCAAAGAAAGGTGTCCAGGGACTGTCACAAGACCATCAAATGGTAAAAAGTATTATTTGGGCACTCATTGGTGGACTTCTTCCTCAGCCCTCTCTGTCTGTTCTTCAGTACACAGTGCTTCGGAAGATTCTTAGGCCCTCCTAATCAATGCCTATTGGTTTACAGCTGTTAAATGAATGGTTAATCCAATAGGATTTTCCAATACCACTTATTAATCTTCTAACTCAACCACAATTCCAGCCTCGAAGAGGTAACTCTTGTCCTGGAGGTCTTCCACCAGAAGGGAAATAAAGTTTAGCTAAAGAGTCTTAGAGTCTCACTTAGATCACCAAAGATCTATCAACTCAGAGAAGCAGATAGAGTAGAAAACATTAACTTATTTTAAATGTGATGGCAATGGGCATAATAATATTAATAATTCATATTGTGGATGAATACATTTAAGGGACTGAGTGTAGAATAAATGGCAGATTATGAATAATAGTATTTTTTTCAAAAAGGCAGCTAAAAACTTTTGTCTTTATCTCTATTTTCCAAGAGAAGAACCTTGCATATGAAAGGGCAAATAAATTAGCCTAAGACATGAAGACAGAGTCCTAGTTGAGCCTAGACTGCATGATTTCACAGCCAATATAGTCAAATACCTGATAAGCCCAACAGAGTCAGGTGTCTGGTCCTGATGCTGCCAGGAGCAGACTCCACTTTCATCCTTTGAGATGTTCTCTAGTTGTCCTTTTGAATGATGTAGATTATCCAATCCATGTTCTAAGTCAAATCACCATGGCTGGGCACCCCCAAGCCCTGGCAAAGTTTTTATTGCCCCCAAGATGGCATAAAAAGGTGAACCCAAACCCTGAAGGCCTACGTGTTCTGTGAGCACCATTCCACAGGACCACAACCGTGCTGGTATTTCCCAGCAGGATTTGCTACCTGTTTTAGTCAACACTGAAAAAAAAAAAAGACCTAGAAAGACAGACCAATTGCCTGTCATGTGCTGATTTCTACCTTAATTACTTCTCATTGGTTGGGAGTTTCCAAGAAAGTGCTGTAGGCACCAATGGTCAGAGCAAAGAAGACTGAACGGACTTACCCTTTGGTCTGGGAACGCCGAGCATGTTTCCCTTCTGTGAATTTACATCTCATCCAAACTGACACACATTTGATGCTAAAGAAACAGTGAGTGCTATTCCACAAGGTGCCTAGAATGACAGCCTTTTTACAGTCAGACATGCAGTTGTCTTTAATGGTTGAGATTCTGAGGTGGAAAAGGTAACGTTACCAGGAAGACACTTGGACCATGAAAAGCCCTGCTGTGAAGACAGCTGAATTCCTCATACCCTTTGAAAAGGGTAATCTTGATCATCAATATCCATCTTTAAAGGATGTTTGTGCAGGAGCTGGAGAGATAGCCCAGTGGTTAAGAGCACAGGCTGCTCTTCCAGAGGTCTGGGGCTCAATTCCCAGCACCCACATGGCATTGAACAACTGTCTGTAACACCAAGACCTGACACCCTCACAGAGACATACATGCAGGCAAAACACCAATGTCCACAAAATAAGAATCAATAAATTATTTTTAAAATCTTTTTTAAAAGATGTTTGTTCTTTGCCATTTATTTTGATTAAAATATAACAAGAAATTTAAGTTACAATGTAAAACAGTAGCCACTCTGACTATATAATTCTACCAGAATAGGTATTGCATTTGGCAGACGACACTATCCCCAGCTACTTGTTAAGTCCCTGGAGTCCAAGCCCAGCCTGACATTTGTTAGTAGCATCATCTTAGATAAAGCACAGCACTGTGTGAGATGCACCTTCACACCTAGAAAATGGAAGCTGCAGTAATACAAGCATTTGAGTTGTGAAGACAGAAATACGGCATTTAGAAAAACACGTAGAATAAGCGTCAAAACCATACTGTTACTAATTTTATGTATGTACAGTTTTTCGTCTCTCTCTATTATAAGATTTGATACACTGGACATGAATCTCTTTCTTTATAAGTAATCCATCTCGTTATTTTGTTCCAGTTATGAAACCCTGACTAAGACATGGATTCAGCTGAAGTCTAGTCTCAGCCTAATACAGTATGGAGCTCGGGAGCTCTGAATGGACCACAGTGTTCCCACCTTAAAGCAGGGAAGCTGATCTCTCTATTTCCATACTACTTGGCCTTTAGCTACTGATCACCTTCTGGGGAGGATGCAGCTTTGCGGGCATCTCTGGATGAGCTAGCATCTGTTGCCAAAGCCACTGTATGGGAGGGTGAGCTGAAATTCTTTAACCTTCAGTGCAGTTGAGATGCAGCTCAACAAACGAGACCTGAGCAGGGCAGCAATAATGTCTAGGATACCACATGGCTATTCTAGACACTGAACTAGAGCAAGATTTGAGGAGCCACTTCTACGCTGTGTATAACCTAATAGAGAAGGGCTATTTATCCCATCAACAAATATTTATTGGATGTGAACTCTATTCCTGGTAAGAGGACAGACGCTGGAGATGTGGCGAGTGAGTGTAATCACACATGGGATCCCTACACTAAAGGAGTTTACATTCCAGACATGGAGACAGACATTAACCAAACGCACCCACAAATAAACACAAATTTACAACTGGGTGGTTATTGTGAAAGAGGAGGAAAAAAACAATACTCTCGACTGCAAAGAGGAGGATCTGATGGACAAGAAAGCCACCCCCACTTCACAAAGAAACTAGCAATAAAGCAGAAACGTGAAGCAGAAGCTACACAGAGCTTAGGCCAATCAGAAGGCTCCCTTAGGTCAGGTCTAGGGTCAGGGCCCTGAATGTGAGGTTAATCACTGAGTCCCCAGAAGCAGGAATGGCTCTTGGAGAGAAAGGGAGGTCAGGGACAGGGGAGGCAGGGAGTCACCTTTGCTCTTTTGAGAACACGACTTAGAAAGCAGGCCAGCTTCTCACTATTTTGACCAAGACTCCAGAATTCTCTATCTCTATCTGGAAAACAAGGTTATTTTTATGCTTTTCATATTTCCTCAGATTGGCTATTTTCTGTTTCTCTTTGATGTCTTTTTTTAAGCCTTTGAAAACCTCTGCTTGATTTAGTTGTGCCAAGCAAGGAAGGTGGCGGGTAGGAGGGTCTCCTGACTAAGTCCTGTAGCTAAACAGAGGGAAGATAACTGGTGTTGATATTGTATGTGTGTGATCCTAGGAGTGTGTGTGTGTGTGTGTGTGTGTGTGTGTGTATGTGTGTGTGTGTGTTGGTTGTATGTGCGTGCGTGAGTAGGAGTGTGTTTGTGCCTCTGCTTTGGTGGAGCGTGGAGGTGGGGGAGAAAAATGCACAGGGCAAGTGAGGGAAGAGGAGGGGGCAGTGCTCATTGCTGCTGCTCAGCCCATTATTAAAGAGAAACAACATTCCCAGCAGGAGGCAGAAGGGTAATAAAACCAGTGGCTCCACAATTTATGATGCTAACTGAGATTCCGTAGTTTGAAGCAAGACTGTCCCCTGAGCATCAAGGTCAACAAGCCAGCGATGCCCTGGCTTTCAAAGAGCTCCCCGGTGCCCACCTATTAATCAGCCCATTGCGGAAAATGCACCAATGAGCTCTGTTCTGGAAACATCATTAATAAGCAGGGACAGGCCAAATTGCTAAGAATTCCAGGATAAGGGCAGGAAGGCAAGGAAAAAAATATTTATATACACATATGTGTATGTTTGTGTATAGAGTACAGCCTATTATGTATACTTGGGCCATCTATTACAGAGGTCATATATAAGTGTGTCTATTCATTTTCCATATATTTTATTTTCTATGAGAAATTTTCAGGCTTTAGAACCCTGCCAGATGGAATTACAGCAATTGTTCTTCTGCAGAGACTCTGGGAAATTAATGAGGTTCGCACAGAAAGCCATGAGAAAATAGAATTTTTTTTTAGAGTGCTCAGTTTCCAAAAATACAACAGCCACAATCCCAGGGAGAGCGATCAGTTTAGTGGCTAATCTTAAGGCCCATCAGTGGCCCCACCATAGCTTTTGGGTTATTGCGATTCTGAATGGAACTTTAATCTGCTTAGCCTGGCCTGGGCTCCAAGGGCCTTCAGGCAAAGGGCATTTCCCTGCAGATCTTCTGGCAAGCATCTCCTCTGCACTAAATAAATGGATCGTTCTCTCCCCAGCTCCATCCTGGAGTTCTGAGCTAAACTTGCTTTTGTGTTTAAGAAAGCAAGCTGTAAAGGGGCAAGAAAACCCTACTGGGGCAAAAAAAAAAAAAAAACAAAACAAAA
>NC_022033.1:18366925-18372658 GCF_000317375.1 Microtus ochrogaster | reverse complement strand
AAAAAAAAAAAAACCTATGGTCTCAGCCCCAAAGGCATTTTCTTTGTACAAATCCTTTAAGATTTTCTGTTTGGACTCCGAATTGGAAATCTCAGGCCCCAAAATATGGTTCTGTTTTAGTGTTCTTTCATCAAAACTTTTCCTAGGTTCTCCCATTCCCGTCAGAGACCACCCTGGACAGGAACTCAGTGCCACCTCTCTCATCCTGAAAGTCCCGGGAGACACATCTTTGGCCAATACGGCGACCTCCCATCCTGATGCTCACTTCCCTCCCAGAATTCCCTGGGACAGAAGAGCCTAGCTCTGGGTCCCCACTTCAATCAACTGAGCCATCTCCTCCCAAACAAATCTGCTCTTGGCTAGCTCCTTCACTCTGGTTTGGAACGGGAAGGGTTCCCTTGTCAGCAATCACTCTCGAAGGGTGTTTGCCGGATTGCTTAACAGATCTTAGGACCAGAAAGGCTCTCTGCGTCCTAGCTCCCAATCTCCACAGCCTGTCTTCTGCTGGAGATGCCTCGGGGGAGCACTCCATGGCATGTACAGTCTCTGAAATGGGACAGAAACAGGGAATAAATCTGAGGAAGACTTTTACAGGGGATCCTCTCATTAGGAAAGTGGATCTGAACGATTAAAATGGCGTGCGCGGGATCACCTAACTAGTATTTACTGAGCATGTACTATATACCAACACGGCAGGTGCAGTATTTAGATCAACTGTACAATAGCCTCTGCTGAACTGTAGCCTCAGAATGGACTTTCCCCAGCTCATAGAATGGGGAAAAATGGGGGCTGGATCCAGTTATGTCTGACGCACAGTTTTTTCTGTGTCCCCAAGAATCTAGGGTCATCAAATTTCAGATCTTCTGTCAGAAAAAAAAAAACCCACAAAGGTCACTAAACTTCTGAATAGGGACAATTGGTCCTTTCATTTCTATGATGAGAAACGTGACTAGACACTAAGACACTAGAGGGAAGTTCACTGTGTGTCTAAGTAACAGAAAGATGCTGCTGGGAAAGACTTCCTCCTTTTGCCTTGCGGAGACTTCTTTGTCTGAATTCAAAAGGTACCCACATACTCGACCACCACAGCTCTAGGATCAGATTCAGTTATTCGTTTACCTCAGACACATGGCAAACAAATTATCAATTGAACTACAAGGGTAGAAATGAGAGCTAATGGCAGCCTCCAATCAGTACCAAGCCCAGTTAGCACCTGGCCTAGGACCAACTGCTTCATCCTGGAAGCCCCTAAGAGGACCTGATGCCCTGAAATACAGGTCAGCTGGAGGGCCCCCAAGAGTTTACTCACAGACTAGTCAAAAAGAAAGGGACCCAAATGTTGACTCCAAGGGAGGCAGGGTGAGTAGTAATGGCCTTTACTCCTCTTTTACTTGGGCTAAGAACTTATTGTATCCCTGTAATTGCTCAGACATGAGCTGTGTTCACAAATTAGAAGCATTCGCTTTCATTAAAAATTAACTTTCTGACTTGCTATATGAGCTGAAAGCAGAGTCCAGAGATCACCTTTAAAACAGCTCTGGAGAACCTGCATATGCGCTCCACAGCTCACTCTTCTGACCTTGCACAATCGTGGGTTTGGCTGCACTTTGGTATTACCTTTGTGGCGCTAAATCAGCCTTTGTTGGTCCGTTATTAATACGCCATCTTCCAAACTAACTCCGAGCACAGGTCTTGGTCTCTTCATCATTCACACCGTTCCTTCAAAACAAGGAAAAGAAAAATGGATGACAGTGAGCATTTACACTGGACCGTGTCTCCTGTGGTCCCAGGCTCCCTAGCAGGTACCTGAGAGATGACACTGTGGCTTCATTCCCATCTGACCTGTCATTAGCTCACTTACAGGTGAGTCCCAGGATATGTCCAACATTCTCTGATAGCACTCAATGCTGCCCAGAAGAGCTGCATGCTGACCCAAGTCTGTCCAAGCCTTACCTGAGCTCAATGACCCTTAGTCTCACTGACCCTTGGTCTCATTGCATGCATTTTAACAATAGCACCCAAAAGAAGCTGGTTCCTCCTACACACCTTGGTGGACCCTCTGCCTTTTCTGCTCTCCATAGCCGTGCTATGCAAAGAGATCTTTCTCACATGACTGGACCACTTATTCACAAACTCTTCGTGTCTAAAAACACACACAGCCGAGTCTAAAGGACCGTCAGGCACTTCTGAGGTCTTCTCACTTGATACTGAATGTCCCTGGTACAATCTGGCTTTGACCTTAGAACTAATCCATGGGGCCAGGTAGGTGCCAGGGAACAGTAGTTTGGAGAATAAATGGATATCCCTCACCCCATGCTCCCAATCCACTTCCTCTCTTGACTTCCCTTTTTCTTCAGTGGGGTGATTTCGGAGTGTCTGATAGGGGTCAGATTGGTGGTATATAAGGCCTCTCCTGCCCAGGGCCTAGGCTCACGGGCTTTCCCAAGGACCCTTGGGTTCTCTATGAAGGGAGCTTAGCAAGTGTGACAACTCAGAGGTACAGCAATTTCAGGCAGGGAAAATTAACTAAGTGGTTGTACATCAGCAGGCAAGTGGCCATTCATCAATAAAGAGGCATTAGTTACCTGGCCTTTCGAGATAAACGTGCCACCAGTACCTTAGAAGCCTAAGAAAGAATAACGTCTAAGTCCAAAAGGGCCGCTCCATCACTCAGCCTTGCCCTTCTACCCGGAGATTTTTCACTGCCTCTGCTGCTTTTATTGCCTCGACTCAAACTTATTTTCATGTGATGGAGAGTCAAGGCTTCAGGGTTTCAGGGTCATGTGCCTATTACTTTACTACTTCCTGAGAGACACCATAGCTCAAGGAACTCTGGGGCCTGAGGACTGGAGTTCTCTTTGGCTTTCAGAGAGTAGGGCCTGCTCTGTTCGGCTCTATCCAGTTCTTTCTGGCCTAGCTCAGTCCTCAGTCCTCTGCAGAAACTTCCCCTTTCCTGAGTCCCTGTCGCTGCTGCTGCTTCTTGCCTGCCTGCTCTGTGGAGTCCCATGATGCCTGCTCTGTGGAGTCCCATGATGCCTGCTCCAGCTGTTTAGAGTTACATCCCGCACCAGGCTGCTGGGGTGAGTGACTCAGCATTCTGTCCTGTTTTCATTGTTGGGTGTGGTTTTTTTCCCCCCATCTCAAAGAACCAGATATTTCTCTATCATAGTCCATGCACTACCCCAGCCCAACACGATGCTCCTTTGTTCTACATAAGGAGATAGGGCATGCCTGCTGTTCTCCAATCACATTATAGGCCAAGTTTTTCTTGTTTCTGTATGCTAAGGTATTTTGTTTTGTTTTATTTTTGAGAGAAGTCCTCACTGTGTAGCCATGTAGACCAGGTTGGCCTCAGAGGAGCCCACCTGTCTCTGCCTCTGAGTGTTGGGATTAATGGCATATGACACCATGCCTGGCTGCAGGCACTGAGCCTCCGTTTTGTTGTTGTTATTGTTTGTTTGTCTTCATGTATTTTTTTCTGTAATGGGGGTCATGCCATGTGATTCATAGTTGTTGCAGAGATAAAGTTAGAAAATGGTTTTAAAAGATCTAATTGAAGACTTGCCCGCTGTTTTGTTTTGTTTTGTTTTTTTAATTCTAACTATACTACACCTGTTCTCTCGGCTATCCTGTCAGCAGCAAAACCACACAAATGTTTCTTTCCAAACACCGCTGAGATGCTTCCATTTATACTTCCGAATCCTTTAGAATCAAGGTCACTGCTTATTTATTAACATGTACAGTCACCTCGAACTCACTTTTCAGCTTCTGGGCTTCACTGTTTGGTGCTAGGTGAATTGTCTTTGCTCCAGTGTTAGCTCTCAGCCAGCCCTCAGCACTCTCAACCACAGGACTGAATTTCACCCCTTTTTACCTTTGGCTTTTCATACCTGCAACTGAAGGTATCCTTAAAACTCACGTTACTGCTACTCACATCAGATGCAACCTGGCCCATCATTGCTTTCTCTCCTTTCAGTCTCTTGCTTCCTGGTCCCTTTCCTCTCTCCTTTCTCATTCTCTGGGATCCAGATATAGCTCTACATCGAAATTCTGGATAGCCAATCAGTCCTCCTGAATCATCTGGGCTGAAAGCCAGGAGTCTACGGTTACCTCATCGTCAGGCTCATTCAGCTCCCCAACAGTTCTCCCTGGTCTTTGAGCTTCTCTCAAGCCCACACCTCTCTCCTCACGCCTCTGTTTTTTCTAGTCTACCAACTCTTCTTGTTCATGTCTGCAACATGTTCCATCGCAAATCATAGTGGGGTCAACAACATTGCACACATGTGTGTGTATGTGTGTGTGAGAGAGAGAGAGAGAGAGGAGACACACACACACACATACACACACCCAGAAAGAGAGAGGAGAGAGAGAGATGGGCCATTGATACTCTTCAGTATAGTATTGCATAAGTAAAGAACTGGGAGCTGCAGAGATGACTTATCAGTGGAGAACACTTGCTGCTCTTGCAAAGGAAGAGTTCCAAGCACCCACATTGGGTGGCTCAGAATTCCAAGGGATCCAATACACACTTCTGGACACTGCACACATAGTACTCACCTCTCTCTCTCTCTCTCTCTCTCTCTCTCTCTCTCTCTCTCTCTCTCTCTCACACACACACACACACACACACATAGTTCTCACCTCTCTCTCTCGCACACGCCTGCACGTGTGCACCACACACACACACACACACACACACACGTGTGCACATAAATAATAAATAAAAACAAATCTTGTAAAAGAGAGAGAGAAATTGAGCCAAAGTACCCAACAATAACACAGGGACTCAATAGCACCCATGGCCATTCTTTCCACTGCCATGCTATATTGCCAATCATGGCTAGCCTGGTCTCCTGCTTAGTCCTTGGGCTGTGTTTACTGCCTTTGCCTCACTACCTGCATTTGCCACGTCCCTTGGTTCTCTACTGACTGGATGTTGACCCAGTCCACTCTGTAGTGACAATGGGCACAAACAAAATGCAGGGCAACTGCTCATGTTTCCTTAGATACCAAATAGCATACCAGCACACTGGATAAGGAAAGCAACTGTAGAAATAACAAGACACCAACAGAAGGGGGGCAATATGAACATACCTCCTTCAGCTCTATCTGTGCAACAAGGAAATACACACAGACCCAACACAGAAAGACACCTACAAACATACAAATACACCCTACACAGAAAACCCCCAGTAGCTTCTAAATTCAAAATGCTAATTGTCAACCAGTTGTCCAGGTTTTTCAGGATCTGTCACATTTAAAGAGTCTTGTCATAGAACTTGTGCAAAATGGGCATTCATAATCAATAATTCTCTAAAATCCAGTTGTCCTTACCCCTCATTTAGAGGGCTTCTGTGGTTCCTAAATGCTCTCCTCCACAATTCCCTGTCTTTACATAACATCACAAAGATTTGCTCCAGTCGCTCATTGACCTCTCTGTCCATTTAGTCACTCCCTTATCCATTCATCCATCAGTGCAATCACATGGTCCTGATAAATGACCAGCCAAAGGCATCCCTGATCACTAATCTTTAAACCAGGAGTCATCCTAAATCCTTGCGTGGATGCAATTTATAGTTCAGCATCTCTTTATAAGTCATCCATATATCAACAAACCTTTGTTGCATAGGAATTTAAAGGGTTATAAAAAGCAACTTAGGGAGCCGGGCGGTGGTGGCGCACGCCTTTAATCCCAGCACTTGGGAGGCAGAGGCAGGCGGATCTCTGTGAGTT
>NC_022033.1:18351439-18362904 GCF_000317375.1 Microtus ochrogaster | reverse complement strand
CACACACACACACACACACACACACACACACACAAAACCACTCTGGAAAAGACAATTTAGATAGCTGTCCAAAGAGCGTAAAAAGTGAGATGTCTGTGTGTGTTTACATGTGGGCATAAACATCTACTCTAGTCATTAGGGAACAGGGTAGAGTAAGCAACATGTAGGCACTAAATTCACCTACAGCATAAAACTTCTAGTCTTCTAAGATCAGCTTGGTCCAACTTGCCTTCCACGATAATACTAAATTGATGTAATCTAACAAAATTTCTTCCTTATTTTTAGAATAGTGTTTATAGAGGAAGCTTTATTAAGCTATTAAGTCAGTCACGCAGACTTTCATATCCTTTTGGTTGGCAAGATCACAGCCTCATGGTATCTTCTGATTCACATGACATGGATAGGACAGACATTTTAGAGCGACAGACATTTTAGAGCGACTGCCGGCAATTCCAGAAGACTTTCCCTACAAATCAAAGGGAGCTTGATCAAGAGCCAAGCCACCTGTGGGAAGTGTAACGGAGGCTGCCACCACCTCAGCCTGAGTGGATAAAGATATTCATGCTCCATGTCAAAGGCCCCCTGCACACACCCAGGTGTGGCAATGTTCCGGAGCAACAGCCCTGTCACAGGACACAGGTGACAGTTGAGTTGTTTTATCTGAGCCAAGAACTTGTCTTTACCAAGTAAGAACATCACCTTGAAAAAAATTAAGATCTCAAAGACTCTTGCTCCCACGCTCAGCTAACATTCAGTCTTAAACAGTCAGCTTTACCCTGTGAGTTTCCAACCAGGCAGCTAAGATAGTCATTGGGTTGAGGGAGCGGGGCTGAGATGCGTTTCTCATGGTGGCAAAGCTCCTCTTTGGTTTTGTCATCACTCCAGATGCACAATGAAGACAAGAGTATAAAGTCCCAAGTAGAAGGCTTCTCTCTTTCTGGAGCAGGCCCAAATGTGTAATGGGTTTGCAATAAATTTACACAGGCTTTCTGATTGGCTGTATTTTCATGTTGGGCAAACAAATCCCCAAAGACTTATCATCATCTAATAAACACTGCAAACAAAAAACAGCACCGAAAAGCAGCACCCTCTCTAATATTACATGGCATTCTCTTTGCTGATAGGAATTGGGAACATCAAGTATAGGATTTCCAAGGTCTTTCTTTCTGTAGTGCAATGTAAGTAAACTACCCATTCCAACTTAGAGACCAATTAGACTTACACCTTCATTCCAGCGTACCAGTATGTGCTGGATAAACTACAGCATATTTCTCCATACCAATAAGTTTACAACCTTCATCATGGCCATAAATAGGGTTTGGGATGCTCAGAAATATAAACTGAGAAGCTCGGGATGAAAATGATGAAAAGGAAGAAACAAGAACAAAAGAGCTTTTTTTAGAAGACGCATGACATGGTATCCATTGGCCTAGAGATAGGATGCCCAGTGTGTCTTTGCACACACACCGTAGATACACGTGTGACCACTTTGCTGCTAGCAGGAGACATGCACAGCTCCAGAGAAGGGAGAGGCTCCTGTAAATGTCCACTTAGTGACTGTCACTTAACTCCTCTCCTCCATCACTCTCTGAAAGCACAGAGGCTAGATAGAAGAAGGAGAACACACAGCCTGAAGCTGGGCTCTTTGCTCCTTGAGGCCATTTTGTAGCTTGACTTAGAGACTTTCCACTTTAGACCCTAGCTGAAGGTAAAGGTGAGTTGGGATGCTGAGAAGGTAATCGACAGCCTCCTCCTAAAGACGGAAAGATGGTCAGCTCTTCTACCAGGTTATTCTGTAGGGGATTGGGGCAATGCCTCCTTGGAGAGGGAAAAACCATGTGGTGCCTAATCTGCATCTTATTGGGGATGAGTCCGCTGGAGTCCTCCCATGGTTGCTATGGTTTCCATGCATGATTGATCCCCCAGGTCTGAGGGATTCCTGGAAATGAGGTCATTCACCACCCCATGGCTGCCTTGAATGTAAACATACCCCAAGTACTCACTGTGAGCCCATAGACGGTGTGGACAACTTCCTAGGGGACCACCTGTTATTTCAAGTTCTTTTCTGTGAGCCTCTAGAAAATGTTTCATACAGGAAAATCCTTATTAGATGCAGAGAGAGGATAAGGTAGTGAGGAAAAGCTAGGACATGGATAGTCATCAAAGACTTGGCTTAACTACTGTGCTATTCCAAACTGAGGGCAATGCTTAGGTGGTGAGGGTCCTAGAAAAGTCCCAGAAGCAGACAGAACACAGTGCTTGGGGCTAGAGACGTCGGAGACATCTGCTCAGATTCTGAGCTCAGCTTTGCTGTGAGACCTTGGCCCAGTCTTTTGGTCTCTCTCTCTCTCTGCTTCGTCTGTGAAGCCAGGATTAAAAATAGCACCTGCCTAATGCTATCACCACAGGATTAAGTGAAAGCCAGTTTGTGGAATGCCCAGAATAGTGTTACACGCAATGGAGGAATGCGCAGCAAGGCATGCATCCAAGGGAGGTAGACGGCTCCCGCCATTTGGCTGATGAGGAAACTAGAGGTCAGGGAGACGTGTGTCTACTCCAACGGCACAGACTCTGGACAGTTATGTCTGCCTCGCCCTGCTCCCTCAAATCTGGAACCTCCTCCTTCTACCTTACTGCCTCTTGACTTGGCAAAGGAACCTGCCAGGGAGCCCCAGCCTTACAAGGGCTGGGCTATCACTGCCACAGAAGCAGCCCTGCTATCATTACACATTTCTGTTTAAGAAACATAAACCACCCTTTGGCAGCTTCTCAAGCATATGTCAGAGTCATTAAAGGGCTCCCTTCTCTCACCCCGCTTTTCTGCCTGACTGTAAGACTAGCCTTACAGGGAAATTCACAGGAGCCTACCCGACAGGTTTCCCTGACAGCCAGGCTGGAATGGGCAGGCCCCAAGGAGCCCAGGCTTGGGAGAACCTGCCCTCCTGCCTGCCAATGTCCCCTCTGACCTGGGTGAGGGTGGCCTCCTGATCCTCCTGTCTGAACCTGCTGCCTGGGAGAGGCTGACATCAGTAATCCTGCCTCCTAGCTGCAGGCCACCTCAGGCTCCTGGCAGGCATTACCCCCATAAGCTCTCTGTATCCCACACCTCTTTCCAGTGGCATTCCCCCCACGTGGTAGCCAAGGGCCCAGCAAGGGGATGGCCTGCCCCGTGTGAAGTGTCCTGCCTGAGCAATCTGACCCAGGTCTGAAAAGGAGTATCTGTACTTGTCCAGCTTGGCAGAAAGAGCCAGGTCAAGGAGGCAAATTCCCAAGCTGGACCTTCAGAGGCCAGAAGGGATTTTAGAAAAGATGATAAGATCAGAACAAACCACAAGTTTCCAAGGGGTTATTCTAAGAAGAAATCACACCCAGTTCCAGAACTGCCCCTGAGTAAAACGGCTACCTGGAAAACCATTAGCTGTACCCAGCCCCCCATTTCCAACTAGTAACCGCCACCTGGCACCCCTGGATTATATCAGGAACATATCATGTTCACGTACGCCTACTATGGGAGCAAGGTTCAAGAATTGTCCAAGGGCTCCTGAGGACAACAAAGGTACTAAGAGAGCAGGTGCCTGGCCCAGAGTGACAGTGTGAGCTGGGGACTCCAGAAGGCAACCAGATTTAGCACAAGAGGAAAAAAAAAATAGCTGAGGTTTCCTATACTCCGATCTGTCTCGGGAGCTGTGTACTATATCAGATGCATAAAGTTAATGAAAACCTCGCAACCACACAGGAAGGTGAATTACTCACATTTTCTACTCTACAGACAAGGACTTGAGTTGACCAAATCTTAAGTTACAAAACAAAATGTCATACCTGAGGTTCAAATCCTGAATAGTGCTGGCCAGAGTCTTTCTGCTTCTGCCTGTGGGCCAAAGTATGGTGGTTTTAAAACAGCAGGAGCTGGGCTAAGAAGATGGTTCAGTCATTAAAGTGTTTGTTGAGCAAACATGAGGACCTGAGTTTGATTTCTGGAACCCCCGTTAAAAGCCAGGCACTAAGGCACGTGCCTATAATCCCAGCATAGGGGAGGTAGAGACAGTCAAAATGGAACTCACGGGATAAACAGCCCAGATGAAGGAGTGAGCCTTAGGCCCAGTGAGAGCCATTTTTGGAAAGCAAGGTAGACGGTGCCTGAAGAACAAGTCTCCTCTGACTTCCATGTACATGTGTGCATGTACACCTGCATATAAACGCTCACCCACCCAGAGCGCACGCGCGCACGCACACACACACACACACACACACACACACACACACAAATACTCACTAGGAATCACTTTCTTTGCTTGTGTTATTTTGGCTAGATTACTGATGCCTTCATAAAGTCTGATATCCTGTAGGTAGATTTGACCAATTTATCTTGGTTTGGTTGGAGCGACCAAGTATTACTAGCCATTTAAAGGGTAGCAACCTGTGTGGGAATTTGGGAGCCAGACATGGAACTGCTCCCCAGCTATGTAAACAAGAGTTTGGGTGGTCTTGTTTCATGTCCATATTCCTCCTTCAGCCACTAACTTCTTATCTCTAAGTCATCATTAATCGTCAGAACTAGGGAGAGGGCAGGAGACTGCACATAGGAAATACAATGGTGAGCTAAACTGCAAGCTCTAGGAGGCCAAGAGCAATTAGTCCCCATCTCTATCGTGGTCACACCTAGACCCTGGCCAGATAGATCAATGCCTTCCTCAACATCACACTAGGTTGAAAATTGAATTTTTCGAAATTAGTTGCAATTGCTTATGAATATGCATGTGTTAAACCACATGTAAGGCTCGCAAGAATCAGAGCATATGCTCATGGATAGGGTGTAGCTACCCACTATGAAGGGGTATATGGAACACATGGTATTAACCGATCACTTTGTGAATGGATTGAAGTCCTGCTCCACAAAACGAAACCCATTCCTGGCGTCATTACTGGGCCAAGAACGTGTGACTAGACAGGTCATAGGCCCTAGAGAAAACCAATTTATTCTGATAAATGGACATTGTGATAAACTGATTCTTAATGACCTGCCATTCTAACAATAGATTAGGGCATCTCTCACCCTCATCAGAGACGCCTCTATTTGCAGTAGCTGGTGTTTACCCACAACTGGCCTATGCGCAGAGAGGATGAGACCAGAGAATGCTCAACCCTAAATAGAACCTCTATATCATACCCCATCCTCTGAAGGCTCATCCATCCCTGTGGAAGAGGGTGGGGAAAGAGTTAAGAGCCAGAAGAAACCAGAAAACGGGGTCTTTTGGAAACAGTGGAGCAGCTACACATATGAACTCATGGTGGTCATGAGAGTACATGCACAAGACCGTGCAAGTTCATTCTAGACAAAACCCTAGCATGGATGGGGAGGAGCACAGAGTCGGACCCGGGACATGAGCTGTTGCAACTGTCAGCTGTTAGCAGAAAGAAAGTCAGCAGTCTTTAAGGTATAGCTCCAGTTAACTAACCACGCTCCAGTGGAAGGTCACACACCCAAGACTATATGGGTGACACAAATTGGACTTGATTGGTGTAAAAGGGGAGGTGACAACTCAAAGTAGGGTGGACAGGGAAGAGATACGGAACTGGGAGAAATCGTGGGAGTGAGAGTAAGTATGGTCAAAGCACATTCTAGGAAATTCTCAAAGAACTAACAAAGTAAAAGTGGATTGTATACACACACATATGTACATGAAAGGGTTTGGAGGGAGAAAGGGGAAGGTGGAATTGATGTAATTACATTGCAGTCTCAAAAAAAAATTAAAAAATGCATATTACATGATGAAGATTAATAGAGGCAGGTATATAATATTGACTTCTGGCTACACGCACGCACACAGATGTGAAATTGTGTACACACACATACACCACACACATCCCAAAAACGAAAAGAATATTCATCACACATTCTCTTGGTTCGGAACAAGGCATTCACAGATGAGCAATGACGTTACTAGATATAACTAGAGTTGACTTTGTCCATCAGTGTGTGTGGCCATGCAAAACCATGCCCAGCATTGCCAGGGATTTCTGGCTGTGACTTAAAGGACAAATGGACCAAAAGCAAGGCACTGTCTTGCCGCAAAGCAGCAACAGAAACTTAGATTCTTCTAGCAAATGTGAAATAAAAAGCGATGGGTGGGTTCCTGGGGCTTAGGAATAATTCTCATCTCTCATGCCTGCCATCTCTTCATGCCAAGGAATGTTCATTATCATGGGCCTAATGTCTCATCAGGATCCTTACTGCTGCTTAAAACCCCTCGGACCAAAGACAGAAGCAAAGGCGGGTGAGAGGCAAGGCAGGAAAATCATTTCCAGAGTCAGTTAACAGTCATTCAGCACAGCAGGGTTCTCTTACAAGCTAAATGGCCTGGACTGACTGCATTTGTGTCTAATTAACCAGCGAACTGGGCAACTTCCTTTTGAGCCTCTACCACCTAAATCCAGCCATATCTCAACAGATCTTAAACTTGGCAGAGGAGGATAGAAAGGGAATGGAGTTCACACACACACACACACACACACACACACACACACACACACACATTAAAGAAGCAGCGACTTTGATGCTAGAACTACTCAAGGTTTTAGCATAGAGAGTCTCCTAGAACTTCAGAAAATGGGTTACATCTCATCTCAGAGATGCTCAGAAGAGCCAAGTCATGGTCCCATAAGGACTTCATGAAATATGGGATGGAACTGAGGGGTGTCTGTGTGTGTGTGTGTGTGTGTGTGTGTGTGTGTGCAAATGTGTCTGTGTATGTATCTATATGGCTGTGTCTGTGTCTCTGTATGTCGCTGTCTGTGTGTGTAATGTCTGAGTGCCTGTGTGAGTAACTGTACGGTATGTTTCCGTATTGTATGTGATGTCACTCTGTGTGCTTGTAAATGTCTGTGTGTTTGTGTATGTTTTCTTGCTGTGTGTGTCTGTGTATTTATGTTTGTTTCAATTCCAGAGCCCATTCTCACCAACACACACATTCAGTACACACACATGCATGCCCTCACTGTTATTACTTACTTAATAGAAGCAATCATGGAGAGAGGTAGCCCAACCCCCAGTGTGCCATACATTCTGGTAATACTAAAAGACACAGTATTGTGGCAGGAATGCCACACCATCTCCATACATCATGCTAATATTAAATTAGGAAATATCTTGTATATGTCTGGATGCCCATAGACGTTCATATCCACAATAGCATATTGATAATCAGGCACTGATGGTGCTCAGTGGGGGGCGTGGGCCAGGTATTCACGGGAAAATGAGTCCTTAGTAATCTGTTTCTCTCTCCCCAAAGTCACCAACCTCAGGAGCAGCTATGTTGCATGATGGCAGGAACTGCTTTCTTTGCTTGGTACTGGGGAGCATGAAGTTACTGAGAAAAATGTCAGCACAGAGACATCTGCTTCCAGACAAAGAAACTGCACAGAAGTCTTCCCCCACTTGATCTAGGAAGTTGGTGGAAAATTTCAGAGTAACTATAGGCTTTTCTGATTCCGGAGAGTTGAACGTCTTGACAAACAGTCACAGCTACTATGTTCTTTATAAATAACCTTACTGAGGCATAATTTGCATAAAATCAAGTTCATTTGTTTGAAATATACACCTTCAATGGTTTTTGTATATGTGAACTGTGTGCCCCTTAGCAACAGCCAATAATGAGAGAGCATTTCTAATCCTCCCTCTACCACATTTTGAGCCCACTTGCAATTGGCCTTTTAGCCAGCCCTGTCCCGAGATCTGCACACCTAATTCCTGTTGACATATACTTGCCCTTTCTGAACCTTGCCTACAGAACACTCAGGCAACCCTTGGCCTTCTGCATCTGGGTTGTTTTGTTCACTGTAATGTTTTGTGGCTCATCTGGATGGCCTATGTTCATCTGCGTTCCTCCTTTCATTTCATGGAAATGATGAAATGAAATGAAATGGAAAATAGTTTCCCATTGTGTGTGTAGTTAGCCTGTTTTTTTACTTAATATTTGGGCTGTTCTCCCTTTGGGCATAGTGAATCTTGACAAACACTCCTCCTTCAGATGAGTAGCAATGGACTTCATGTGTACCCAGATTTGTGACTCTAGAATTAGGCCCTGCCTCCAGAAGGCTCCACAGTCTCTCAAAATAGCACCATTGCCTGGGGATCAAGTGCTCAGCACGTGAGACGGTGGGGACACGAAAGATACAAACAACACTGCCCAGAGTGAAACAGTCATGTTTCTCACTGGAAACTAGTAATAAGAGGATGCACAGGCTAGAGGGATGGCTCGGCAGTTGAGAGCATGTAATGCTCTTGCTAGGATCCAGCTTCATTACACAGCACCCAAGCTAAGTGGCTCACAAACACCTATAGCTCCAGCTCCAGGAGATCAATGCTTCTAGCTTCTATGAGCATCTTCATTTGCATATGTATACTCCTACACAGCATACACACACACACACATACACATAATTAAAAGTAAAATAAATTTTTATTCAAAGAAGGTAAGTAATCACAAGTGAAAGAGCCCCGGGCATTCTGCAGAAAGCCATGCCTTTTGCAGTACAATTACTAGATCCCCAGTGGTTGGGGCTTCTTTAGCATATTTTTCTGGAGAGGCAATGGAACCACAGCTGTCATGTCTCCTTCTATGACAACTCCTTACCATGATCGGCAGCAGTATCAATTATGGGGCCCACAGCTGGTAAACACATCCACAGAGGCAGTTCCAAAAGGCTGGTGAGTTAACATTCCTAATGATGGCATCAGAAGCCACATGGGATTGTGTTTTATTTTAGGTTTGTTTTTTAGGTACAAGTAGAGAGATTTATTGTGTTTTCCTCCTTGGAATACAGTATAGGAAGAACTGTCCCAAATTCAGTGGACTTGGCGCCATTCCTACATTGTTGGACCCGAGAAAGAAGATGGGAATCTGTGCGAGGCTGAAGCGCGAAAACTGGGGTTTGTGAAGATGCGTCCCAAGCAGGGAACCAGGTTTCACATTTAGGGCAATGGCAAAGAAAAGATACTGTTAATGTTGGGGTGGGGAAGCATAGAAAGGGAAAAGAAACCCCAAAGTAGTCTATGATACAGAAGAAGGAGAAGGTAGCAAAAATCGGTAAGAAGGAGAGGTGAGGGAAAGGAAGGGGGAAGGAGGGAGAGAGGGAGAGAGAGACAGAGAGAGAGAGGAGAGAGGGGAAGAAAGGCGGAGACAAAGGGAGGGGGAGAGAGAAAAGGGGAGGGGAGAAGGAAAGAGAGGGAGAGGAGAAAGAGAAAAAAAGAGCAAGGGAGGAAAAGAGAGAGGGAGGGCGGGAAAGAGAGAGAGAGATCAAATAAAACAATAAGCCCTAAATTGTTCACCAGACCCAGCCTGTACCCATGGTTTAATTTTTCTAATCTTTTCAAAGAAAATGAATTAATTACACCATTTGTAAACCAGGAAATTTTGTTCACACATTTCTGGGTTCCCTGTTTGTTTTGACAAAAGAAAGGAAGCAAATACGTTCCTTTTAGGTTTTTGTTTTTGTTTGAACAAAGCAAGGAATCCATAGAAACATCTGCCGCTCCTGAGAATGGGGTGAATGGAGTTTGCCTCAATCTCTACCATACCATCTTGGATTAGTCAGAGTAGCTTCGTAGTTTCAGCTACACTTGAAGCCTGAAATCATTGGACTCCACTGTCCCAACAATCCTAAATGAAGCTTGGAGGGGCTAAGGTAAGTTACTGAAGATTATCATCAGTAAGAGTCGGAGTCACCCTTATCTCAAAACATCTGCCATTTCCCTTAAGTCTGTCCTTTTGTACTGACAAACTGAGCAAAGGATTGATTAAACACAAAGCAAGGAACAGAAGCAATGGAAACAAGGCTTGAGCACAGGGATAGATGGAATATTTGAAATGAACAGTTTCTTAATCAATTGGAAATGAAGATACAGCATGGACTCTTCCAGAGGGCAGCCAAACACAATTCTGGTCAAACAGATATGTTCATTGCCCATGTCCAAGAAACAAGTCTGGGCTTCTCGGATGCCAAACAGCCTTGACTCATCAAGACAGCCCTGCAAAGCATTTGGGAGTCAGCTTGCAAAGGAAATAACCTCTTCGAACTCATACACTTTTCCCAAGGACTTCTTAGAGGAAGAGACTTTCTTCCTCTCTCACTCTTGGATTTCAGTGAACGAGCAAGACCTCCAGGTAGCATCGGCTCAGGCAAGTTTCCAATGTGATGGGCTAACCCATCTTTGACTCAGTATCCCGAGCACTCCGAGCTGCCATTTTTCTGTCTGAGTTTATGGAGTGATGGAAGACCCCCATTGTCCACTTCGTTGACTATTGTTAGAAAACTTGAGGTCTCTGAAAGCCCCCGCATACAGACACAAAGAAAGGAGTGAAGAAGAAAACGAACATTTCTTTTAGCGACTCCATGATCTATTTCTGGGGTTGAACAGAAGCCATTAAAACATTCCCATGACTCTGTGCCAAGCCCCCAAATTACTAATGACAGACATGCTGGCTCAAAGGGAGGGACTTCTGGCAAATATCCTCTGGTATCTTGTTAACAATAATAACCCCGAGCCTTTCATTGAAAGATCTCAAAGCACAATACAAGCCTTAATTGACTCTCCCCCCCAAGTCTGTCCCTGGAAAAGGTAATTATCATTTTGTTCCTCAGACAGTTTACACAGGGGTTAAATAGATGGCAAAGGTTGGAGGATTTATCCTTGTTTCATATTCCAAGTTGAAAGGAAAGTCTAAATAATGTCATAACTTAGTGGGTGAACTCAGCCGTCGACTTTTTGTAACCAGTACGACAGAAGCAGCAGAAGGAACTAGAGAGTCTAATGAGGCCGGTACTCACGAGGGTGTCTCTAACAAGAAGCCACAAGCCAAGCACCATGGCAGAATTACTGACCTGAGCTTGCTTTAGCCTAAGGACTATATTCATAAGAACCCAGTCCAAGTCAAAAGGACCAGAGAGGCCGAGCCAGAGTCCCAGAGTGAGAGATTCTCAACATCATAGAAATGAAGGCCAAAATGAGAATATGTTCTCAGCAGTCATTTGCAGGGAAAAAAAAATGTTCCCTTTGGTGGTTGAGGCAGCATACAAGAGCTGGAAATGCATCGTATTTTCCAACAGATAAGTAGTGCATCCCAGTGGGGAACTTGAACTCCAGGCAGAGAATCTGAGCAGGCAGTGGTCAGCTCTAGGGCCTAAGCCATCACGGAAGTGGCTGCCACTAGCTTCACAACTGGTTGTACCTGCAAATTCTCACCTTGATAAACAGAGTCTAATCTTATTCACGATGCCTAACCGAAGTGTAGAGAATCCATATCTGCACTTACATCCTACCCCCGGTTCTGACAGAAAATTCATTGTCCCAGCCTGTTTGTCTCATCCATACCTCCCTGCGGTGACTCATTTGAAACTTCATAGTATCTTCTCTGGGTGGTAGTGATGGTGGTGATCGTGGTGGTGGTGGTAGTGATGGTGGTGAT
>NC_022033.1:18348662-18351211 GCF_000317375.1 Microtus ochrogaster | reverse complement strand
GTATGGTGATTATAGTGGTGATAATGATGATGATTTGATTGCTTCTTTGAGATGGGGGTCGCACTATAAATCCCAGGTTTACTTTGATCTTGGGATCCTCCTGTCTCAGCTTCCTAAGAACAGGGATTACAGGTGTGTGACACCGTATCTGGTTCTTTGAATTAACAGCTTCTTAGTTGTTTCAGTCACTTTCAGACTTTTCACAAGCCAAATAATCCTTCTGAAGACTCTCCGAAGCGTAGACCAGAAGCACAAATGTAGCCACAGTTCATAAATTCCTTTAAGTAACCCTTTTGATTCTTTCCATAGAAGAAATGCAAACTAAAACTGCCACCTTAGAATTTCATATCAATAGACTTAAATTTATAAAATCAGAGTTGAATGTTGTCTCAGATAAAAACATGTGAAAAGAATTTATCAGTAGCAGACCTGCCTGGGAGAAACTAACTGATGTTCTTCAACAAGAAGAAAGAAGATGCCAGTTGAGAACATTTACTTGTACAAGAAGAATAAATAACATTGGAAGGATTTCTGAATATATGTGAGTGTGTGTGTGTGTGTGTGTGTGTGTGTGTGTGTGTGTGTGTTTGGCATTTATTTGTCTCATTTAAGGGACACAAAATGATGCACAAAGAAGTTCAGAGGTTAAATGAGAGTTTACAGGTATAGGATTCTTACACTGTGAAGTGATCAGATATGGTTTAAAGATAGAATGAGATCAATTAAAAATGTCTCTTTTATTGCCTAGAGAAATAAAGACTAAAAGCAAGACATTTCTAATAGTTCTATGATGGAAATACCTGAATGATAAATAATACAAAAAAAAGAAGAAAGTAAAAGCAAATATCAGGCTAGAGATTCATTCTCTCAAGGGGATGGATGCACTAAATTTACCCACCTTAACATCCAATGCAAAGAGAAGCTGCTCAAGCAGATTAAAGGGCATTATCCAATTTTAGGTCAACTACACAAAGTCCACTCTAAATATGAAGTCATAGAGGAGACAAAAATGGTAACAGGGTAAAAAGTTATATGACATGTAATATTTGGCCGATGCTGGAAGGTCGATATTAATATTATAAGCTGGAGGTATCAACTGAGGAATTCTATAATGAAAACCTGGAGCATGAAATCAAGGGGCATACAATTATTAACATATAAGCCTACCTAATAACGGAAACTCAGCAATGCCAAAGGGGAGAACTGTTTACGCTAGACAGCAAATGAGATAAATTCATGATTGCAGTCTGACATCTCAACAATCTACATTCCAGAATTACCACAAAAAGCATTAAGGATTTAGCTGATTCCAATAACACAATAAAGCAACTAGAATCCAATGAAATCTTCCAGATGTTCCACCCAGAAAAATATATTCTTCCCAAGTATACATGGAAGACTATAAGGCATTCTATTTTGTGGAATATAGAAGGGGTTTTAATCAATTCAAAAGACCCAAGTGTTGTGTGACAGACTTTCCCTGGTGTAACACAATGCACACACACACACACACACCTCAGAAAAGAAAACAGATAACACACTAAATTAATGGTTGCACCAAAGCCCATCTTTGTGAACCAATGAGTCTTTCCTAGGGTCCTGACAGGAGTATAGATAAGGCACCTAACAAGAGGGGGGTGCTCAAAAGCATCTGTACCACCAGAAACCCCCCACTCCAGCATATGGACACCTCAGAGAATCTGGAAATCTGGATCATAGTAGATGACCTGCTGGCAGCTAACGGGTTGGAAAATGTCTTCTCTAGGCAGTGCAACCCGTCTTTGCCTTTTTCCAGTGTCTCAGCTTGTATGAGAGTGTCTCTCCTCAGCCCTTAATGCTTGTATATACTCGGGGAAGGAGGAGCCAAGTACATCTGATCCCTTTCAGAGAATTCCAGAAGCCCTTGAATTGTTTACTTCCTCAGCTCAAGAAGTCCCTGAAGGATGGAATGTTTTTAGAACAAACAAGTTTACAGGATGCAAGTTCAGCACTTAAAATCAACTTAAATTTATGCATCAAGAAGGAAAACAAAAAAGGAGTTATATTATGGTTAAAAACAACAAAAAAGCCTCTTGGAAAAAAAATATGTATATGATCCCTAAACCTAAAATACAGTATTAAATTAAAGACCTAAATAAATGGAAAGATATACCATGTGCATTGATTAGAAGATGTGGTATTAATAGTGGTCTTCCCAAAATCCTCCCCTCCCTCCCCCTTCTTTCTCTGTAGTGGTATTTCATTTGTATTTTAATAAATAAAGCTTGCCTGAAGTTCAGAGAATAAAACAGCCACACTGATCAGCCTTACAGACCTGGCAGCGGTGAAACACACCTTTAATGCCAGTAGCTACACTAGCTGGGCATAGAACACAGGTGGTAGTGCATGCCTTTAATCACAGTGGTGCACACCTTTAATCCCAGCCCTAGAGAGGAATATAAAACGGGAGAAGACAGCTCTCACAGTTTCATTCTGAGATTCCTGGAGGCAGGATCACTGTTTTGGACTGAGGTAGAGGAAAGAGCCAAGTGGCTAGCTGTTTTGATTTT
>NC_022033.1:18334692-18348508 GCF_000317375.1 Microtus ochrogaster | reverse complement strand
ACACACACACACACACACACACACACACAATCTCTATCTCTTGCCCTGTGTGTGTGTATGTATGTATTTCATATATATGATATACAATTAGGGTTAAGAACATATGTGTGTGTGTGTGTGTGTGTGTGTGTGTGTGTGTGTGTTCCTAGCAAGCAAGCTATTTTCCACAGAAATTCTCAAAACGATTTAAAACCAATGAGGTCCATCATTTAACGTGATATACTCTCTCAGTTTCCTTTCCTGTGTCTGTGCTAAAAACCCTCTGACAAAAACAACTTAAAGAAGAAAGGATTTCTTTTTGGTCATAGTTCAAGCTATAGCTGCTCAGCATGGAGGGGAAACAAGGCAGCAGGAGTCTGAAGCAGATGGTCACATGACATCTGCAAACAGCTGAAGAGAGCAATGAATGGAGGTCACCGCTCACTTCCCCTTCCAATTCACATTGTGCAGAATCCCCTGCCTGGGGAATGCTTCCACCCACAGTTAGCCTGGCATCAATTAACAGAATTAAGGTAATCCCCTGCAGACTTATCCATTAGCCCTTAGGTGATCCTGGATTCTGTCCAATAGATAACTGCTATTAACCATCACAAACACCAAGACATTTGATCTTGTTAAAATACACAACAAAAGCAAACACATCAGGAATTCAGAAGAACTTCTGGGCAAAGATGAGAAGCTAGGTCAAACATTACAAATATAAGCGTTTAGTAACCTGAAGGTAAACTTTCAAGAGTAAATGCCGGATTTCCCCAGGTTAGCAGGTAGAAACAGAGGCAATATAGAAATTAAAGTTTAAGTTCACATCTGTGTGCTAAACCTTCAGGAATTAATATCCACCTTTTGTTTATTAGCTGGACGTCTGTCCTGCACCCTTGAGGAAGGTCCCTATGTTCTTAGAAGACAGGCTTCCTGGGAAGACTGCTTTTATAGCTATGGGAAGACGTGGAGTTTGGAGTCAGGACTAAACTCTGATGTGGATTCCTGGTGCTTGCAAGGATCTGAAGGATCACTGCTGTCTCTGAACTATCCGAGGTTCCTGGCACAGGACACTCTGGCCTTCCATCGCATGAACTGGAGCAGCAGTTTCGAATGGAAGCCTACTCCATGCCCAGCATGCCTTCCCCATAAATGAGCAGGGTTGAGAAATAAACCTATACAACCAAATTTGGTTTCGTATTGCATTGCTCCACTCCTATATGCCTGAGAAGTTCACAGAGGTTCTTAGTTGTACTTTCAAACATAAGTAATTACAAGTACATGTGTGTCATACATGTGTGGAAACATCATGTGCATGCATGACCATGTATAAAATATGTCTGTACATAAATACCACACGGCTACAGCACCATGGGTTTGTAATGTGGAGAGACAGATTTGGGGTTAGGGAATATGGTGATTTATGAACAATGATTCCAGCCAGTAGTTAGTGTACGCACCAACACAGACAATCCTGAGAAACACTAATACAGAGATTAAAAAACTAGAGTCCAAGAGGTAAGCATGATCTTTACTAGTGATGAAGTATGAAGCCAAAGCATGGAGGTAGAGGGAGGCTTCTAGAAGGAGCTGGCCTTTGACGTGGATACTACAAAGAGAGCTATGCTACCCAGGAGGACTTTTTTCACAGGTAGAAATAGAGAAACCTATTTCTCACAGATGGGAGAGATGAAGCTGAGGAAATTGAGAACATGTTCTTCTTTGAGCCTGGAATTGTGGGACCCAGGAGTGAAAGCTAAGATAGGGTACTTTGTTAAGGCACACCTTAGGTAGCTAGGGCATGAGGTGTGAACTGTAGGTATCAGTCTGCAGCCAAAGGTGGCCACTGAGGACAAAGACTCTGAGCCAAAATAAAGCTATCTTTCATTAAGTTGTTTCTGTCGTTTTGCCATAATGATGAGAGAAGGGACTAACACACAGAGTGAGGGGCAGACTGAACAGTAAGAGAACAGAGGGCCTCCTTAGTTATTGAGAAGACCAAGGAAGCAAGTCCCAGTACAGTTTAGAGGCAAGCTGTGCCTATAAATCTGCTTCTCAACAGAGAAGGAAGTGGGATTCGTCCATCTTACGTTTTCAGCCATGCATTAAATGCATTTAAAATACTGTTTAAAAATTCCTTGTAGCTTTTTAACCTCTCCTGTCAGCTTCTCCAGTCACCTCAAGGCAAAGCCTAGAAGAACTTAAAGGCTATTTCTAGAAGTTAAAAAATGTTACTGTCTTAGTGACTCTTTTATTGCAGTAAAGAAACACTATGATCAAGGCACTATAGACAGAGCTTGCTTACAGTTTCAGGGGGTATGTCTATGACCATCATGGTGGGGAGTGTAGCATCAAGCAGGTAGGCATGGAGCTGGAGAAGTAGCTTACATCCTGAATCTCAGACAGGAAGAAGAAAGTGTGTAAAACTGGGCCTAGCACAGGCTTTTGAAACCTCAAAGCCCACCTCTACTGATATACTTCCTCTAACAAGGCCACACCCCCTAATCCTTCCTAAACAGTTCCACCAACTAGGAACCAAGCATTCAACTATATGAACCTATAGGGGTCATTCTCATTTAAACCCTCACAGACATCCAATCATCTTCAGCATAGAGATGTGGAATCCTTACTGGAAAAGTGCAAAAGTCACAGACTGGAGAGGAGCTTCAATCACCTGAGCGGTGACATGAAATCCACACACAGGAAGGCAAGCAAAGGACTCCTACTGTTTCTGATTTTCCACAATGGTGTCTATTCTCCTGTTCCTATCCACGGTATCTTGTCCCAGAGTCTTCTATGGTAGTAATCACAATGGACAGTCTAGCTATTGCCATGTTTTCATCTTGACCAAAAACAATTTGTTGGTTAATTAAACAACTGTCTGTTAGCACACTGGTTTATAAACCAAAGGCCTAAAACGAGCCTGTGAACTGGTTCACACGATGCCACACTAGAATAAAGAAGCAACACAGTGAACCCTCCTTGTACAACTTTTGTAACTTCAGTTCACATTAATTTATGAAAGCACTAATCTCAGTTCTACTCGTCCCATTGCAGCTTCTCCAACCTCCCATATTGACTCCATGCTGTCCTTGCCCTGGGAAGATAGGTAATCCTGGATGTTTTCTGCCCTAGATATAGCAGTCCAATACCCAGAGTCTGGTCATCAGTGGCCACACCAGCAGCACTGGAGCCCCTGGAGGGTTGGGCTCTGCCTCAGAACTGCTTTGTCCCCTGGCACCACTTTTAGGACTTCAGTCCCAGCCTGACCTCCAGTCCACTCAGCTGCGGCTCAGACACCTGTTCAGCCAGGAGGTATTCGCCCTACACATGGATGCCAGTCTCAAACTGAGGCATCCTGCCTAGAACCTGACCCTGTGTGACTGACTAGCCCCTGTAGGACACTCCATTGTCACCTTTGGGTCCCCGGCCAGATCCTTGTACATTTCAGACTGACTAGTGTGGCCGTCACTTGTCCCAGTTTCTAGGCACCTAAATACAAGCCCTCTCCCATCTTGACAGCCTCAGTTTCTTTTACACAGTCTTCAAATTCATAGCTTAGGCTGATTAAGGCATGGGGAAGGGAGAGTCTCAGAAACCCGAACTCTGCAGTCTATAAATGAGGAACTGTGGTTCAAGGAGGGGAAACACACTCCGCTGTCACACCCGGAGAAGTGTAGCAGATGTGGGATAAAATCCCAGTGACTGAGCGGCCAGTGCCTTGGGGACTCTGTTAGAATGGCAGAGTTGGGGCTTTTTCTGGCTGTCCTCTCACAGCCTACAGAGAAATTGCTTTCCGAGTCCACACATTGATCAGTGATCTCTTTTTAGACCCATAATCAAGGTCTTCTATTTGAAAATCCACATCTTTTTCCAGCATCCAGGAATGGTCAGGGTATGATGGCCTGTTGGTAGTTTGGGATGGCTGTGACACAGGTTGAGAAAAATCACTGGAAATCCTGACTTAATACAAGTATGAGTGAGCACTTCTCTTTCCCCTCGCTTGCTGTGAGCTACGAAAAGAAGGCGGAGGAGCAAAGGGTCCACACAGTTGTTTCTCTTCACCACATCTTTCGGCTCTTTGGCAAAACCGACACACTGGTTCTGTGTGCCACTTGGACTGAACAAGCCCTTACGACCATATCCATATGGTGTGGAAACAGAAGGCTAGACACATGCAGAACCTGACCGGGCAAGTCTGGGCTCTGCAAAATTTGGCATGTATTATATGTCATTATTGGGAAAGGGTGGGGGTGTCTTTCATTCTTCCCATCTGCGCTGTTGGAGTCTCTTCTTCTCTACCTGGCCACTTCCATTGGTGACCAAATTCTGACTTAGTCCAGGAATTAGTCCAAGGTTGAGGTCATCCTGAATTCCATCTCTCTCATCCTCCATGTATTGGCCTGTAATTTCTGAAGGAGCAGACAAAGCATACAGACTGCTCCTAACATTTAGCAAACAACTCTGTCTTGCTTAACACACACACATACACACACACACACGGGGGGGGGGGTTAACCATCAAGCCAGACCAGTAATATGCAAGTACTTTGCATGTGTGAAAAGCATTTAAACCTCCTTTTGAATGAACGCTGCAGATCCTCTAGCCCCTGCTCAGCCTGGGGGGGGGGGGGTTTCTCCACAGACAGGCAGTTGCACGCCCCACCTCAGATGTCCCATCTCCTCTATCATATGGGAGCAAAGGTGGTGCGAGATCACGAGAGGTCTTAATATCCAGAAAATAATTAACCCTTATCAGAAAGGACCATTTGTAAGCAATAAAATGCAAACAATGATGGAAACATAGAGACTACTTAAAAACACTAGCCATGGTTTCAGATATGAATTCTACAATATTCCTTGCTGCACTGGCCGAGTTGGGGAGGAATTGTGACTTCTTTATCTGTGTTCAGAATGAGATAAGGTATAAGCCTGCATTCAGTATAGTGCCCAGACCAATTTCTAAGGTTCTGAAGAGACTTTGAGGAAGGCAATTGAGAAGAATGAACAGTGAGAAATAAGTGGCCATGCTCGCATGCAAGATGAGAGAGGCTCAACAAGTTTGCGAAGCACATGCTGCTACAGCCTGCATCAACTTGTCTCAAGGAAATGTGGATCCGCCCCCAAATCCTGCATCATCCCCCAAGCATCCAATCTCAAAGTGTAAAACTGAAATGGGGAGGCAAAGAGGGCCCTCGACAAACCATGTAGAAGAGAGAATTTTCTTATTAGGCATAGCTCTCCCCACCTAGACAATTAACGCAGGGCGTGCCGGTCTCCTGCACTGGGTGGGAAGCCAGAGCCCACTGCTAAAAATGCAGACTTACGAAACAGTCCAACATGGGGATTTACCAATGAGAGCCTTGAATGGAGACCCACACAGTGGAGAAGAGAGAGAAGAGTAGGTCCCCAGAGAAGCACTCTGCTGTTGTGGGGGACCAAGCCAGAAGTGCTAGCCCTCAGGTGTTTATTCATTTCCCCATGCAAGAAACAAAAGTAGCAGGAAATGTGTCCAGTGGAAGAATCCACAAACCTCAGCCGAATAGACAAGAGAGAAAGAGGGATGCAGAATCAAATGGCTGGGAAGGAAGAAGCAGTCTTCAATTGGGAATTAGATAAAATTCCTACTCCTTCAGAGTAGAAGCTTGCCTACAAGATGAGAGCCTAGGAAGTCAACAACCATGGGAAGATTGTTCCAGAATGTGTAAGAAACCCATCTATCTGGCTGTATTCCCCCCCCCACACACACACACACTTCACCAGGTCTATGTCCCAGGATATGAATATATGTATGTCTATGTATGTCTGTCTTTATGGCTAAGACAAGATAAATGGAGGAAAGCCCTCCTGCCACAGGACTTCACGGGCACCCCAGCATAACATTCATAATAATGACCCTGTCACTCATCAAAGAGGTTCTGCATGCCGGGCCTCCCCAGGCCTCGGCAGCTCTCTGATCCCATAGCCAGCTCAGCCTGTAATTGCCAACACCCCGCCCCTGGGCGACAGCAGGTTCTGTAAAGACATTGGGGCTTTGCTGGTGTCTGTAAAAACACAAGTTCAAGGGGACCTTTTAACATCAGAAGCAAAAGTATGAGAGGAAAGAGAGGCAAGTCCCCTGTGTCCTGTAGAGCATCACAGTCCAGATAAGAAGTGCAGTTGTTCGGAGGTGGGAAAATGGTTTGAAGGCAACCCAACAGATACACGGTAATTATGGCTCAGACTCAGCGTAGACAATGAGGACCTCTCTGTTAGAAACAGGAAGGGGGCAAACAGAATGAGGAGAGGAGGCTGGCACAGTCAGGGAGAGTGGCTGGCTCTCCTGGGGATTGGGGACAGTTGCTGCCCACTAGAAAGAAGAGGAGAGGCTGAGGAGAGAGGAATGGCTGTGAAGAATGAGCCTTGCACAGTCAGAGAATCTGCAGAACAAGTTAGGTATAAGCTTCCTGTACCCGGCCTTTTTCTTTCTGACCATCAACCAGCTCGCAAATCACGACACAGAGACATATTATCAGTTTTGAATGCTCAACCTTGGCTTTTTTTCTTGCTAGCTCTTATACATTAACCTGTTTCTCGTTATCTACATTTTGCCTCAGGGCTTTTTACCTTTTTTCTTTCTTAATGTCTTGCTGTCTCTATGTCCAGCTACTTCTGCCTGGCTTCTTGCCCTGGGTTTGTCCCCCATTCTTTCCTTCTTCTCTCATTCTCCCTTCTCTCCTCTAGCCTAGATTTCTCCTCCTATTTATTCTCTCTGCCTGCCAGCCCTTCCTGTCCTTTCTCTGCCTAGATATTGGCCCTTCAGCTCCTATTAGACCAATCAGGTGCCTTAGGCAAGCAAGATGACGCAGATGCAACATACCTTTCCATAATTAAACACACATTTTTACATCATTAAACAAAGGTGGCATAAACAAATGTAACACAGCTTTACACAGTTAAAGTAATATGCCACAAAGTAAACAAATGTAACACATCTTTACATTGTTATAATAAAAGTAAACAAATGTAACACATATTGACATTGTTATAATATTCCACAACAGCTGCCATCTACTTTTCTCTTGGTTTTTTTTTTTTTTGAGGGACAGTGTGTGTATACATTTAAGTGTAGTGAGAAGAAAGACACAAGATAACACTGGGAAACAGAGCACAAGAAAAAGATTTAAAATGCTAAGGCTGCCCAATGCCCATTGTGCAACACTGGATAAGTCAAAAGTATGAAGATCAGAAAAAAACCTAAGAAGTTTTCAGAGGTTGGGAACCAAAGAGAGTCACTACCCATCAAACAGGGCTGGAGAGATGGTTCAGCAGTTAAGGAAGTTTGCTGCTTCCCTACAGAGGACCCTCTGAGTTAGGTTCCCAGGTGACTCACAACCACCTATAACTCCAGTTCCAGCAGATCTGAGACCCCCTTTGGCTTCTCTGGGCACTACACAAATGTTCACACGCACACACACACACACACACACACACACTAATAAATAATTAACTAAATCTCTAAAAAGCACACAGACTGTACAGCACACTGAGTAAATCCTAACATAATCCATGTGCATTAGTTAATGGAACACACTAAATTTGGATCATCAGATGTACATGCTGGTAACCAGTGGGCCTGAGTACTGCAAGAACTCACGGGGAGAACTGTACATGGCTGGCAGAAGGAAAGGTCGGGGACATGTCTGTAGTTCCCATTCAACTTTTAAACCTGAAACTTCTGCAAAATGCAGTCTCTATTTTTAGAAGAGAGAGAAGGAAAGATGTTTGTGGTGACATGGGGTTAAGTACTTAAATTGCCTTCATCTTCCAGAAAACAAAACAAAATAAACAAACAAAAAAACCTGGTGAGTTTTATCATCAGAGGGCAATTAGGTAACGTGGCCCAGAACATACCCTGAACTCAACTCAGTATCTGAAACTCAACTCATTGCAGCCTAATTTTGCCCACAGTGAGGAGAGCAGCACCGTCCCACCCCCGGGAGAGTGCTGAGAGGCCCCTCCTTTGTGGCACATTAGCAGAGTTCCCAGCAACACTGAGGACAGGACAGTGCTGCTTTGACGCCATGTCGTTTGCTCTACACGGTCCTCTTGTATCCTATTGATACATTCCAGAATAACACTTAAATGTGGCACTAGAAAAAAAAATGATAATGTGCTTGGGTATCAGATTCTTGTGTAATCGTGTGAACATCTGTTTTCATGAGCAGCAGAGTTTTCTGGAAGAGAATGAATGCTTGTAAGACTGTGCACCGAGCAAAGAAACACAGTGAAGCCTTTGCCAGAATGTTTCTTGAAAAACAAGGGCACCATCTCTTGTCCAAACAATCAGTTCTACAGCCTTGCTGTCTTCCAGCACTTTCTCCTCACAGCACAGAAAGCAGACCAAAATGTATACATAAAAGCCATTTTCTTACCTGACACAGTGTCATTCCCTAATACCTCAGGGTGGTTTGAGCATAAGTCTGCATCCCATTTCTACAAAACTGACCCCTGTTTGCTTCAGCTCTGTATGCACTAGTGAAAGTCCTGAGTAATCCACCATAAGCAGAAGGCTTGTGGCTAAGCCTAGCTGTACCCCAGGAATCAGCACTCTGGTCCACCACATGTGTGTGTGGGGGGGTAGCCTGACTTAACATTGCGAAGTCAAGAGCACAGAACTAAAGTGGGGGCAGCATGGTGAGAAAAATCTAGGGTCATCAGTAAAGGGAAAGATGAGAGAAAACTAAGGCATTCCAGACTAAAGGAAGGACACTGGGGAGGGTTTGGGAACCTGGGCTGGAATGGGATGCTCAGGAACACTTAAGGCTTAGAGAAGAGCCCAAGTTTCCACAGTACCTTTCCCCGAGCGCCTGGCATGAAGATGGGTTCTTCTTGCCTCGAACTGTACTATTCAAAATACACTTTACTCCTAAAGCACCCAGCAGAGGCAGAGACAGGGGAGAATCTATGGAGAAAGAGAAGTCACTGCTCTGGGCTTTAATCTTCACTTCAATCCAATGGTGTGGGCTTTCTTCCCATTTTATAGACAAGGAGACTGAGATTCAGAGAGGACCAGGAATCTCAGACAGCTGTACACAGATAGCACAACTGAGTTTCAAGCTGAAATCCCCTTAGCACTAAAAGCTACCTGTTTTTGCCTGCACACAACACTGTTCTCAAACACAGGTATATAAGCAAGGTGGTTACTGAGAGGGGGAGGGAGGGAGGAGAGTATCAAATTTTAATCATGTGTCTGCATATATGTAAAAATTAAAATTGAGCTGTTTCATAAAAATGAGCCTTTACAGAGTGTTTGCTGTGTTGACCATTGGGTGCTTTGTTGGTGTTATCCACTGCATTTCTGAAGTGACTCTGCTTCTACCTCCCTCTGGAACTTTCCTTTGCCACACAAATAGCATGGCACAGGGCATGGCTACAGTCTGGCTCCTGAGTAAGAACAGCACGTGAGGCAGAGCCATAGCAGGCGACCTGTAGCTCAGCAACAAATGAAAAAATGTTATTAGTCAATGTGCTCTTGGGGATGTTTGTTACTGAAGCCAAGCTGACTGATACAACTGATATCTTCAAAATGAGGCACTGAAGCTAAAGCAGACAACATTCAACAACTCACATAGCTTGTAAGTGGTAAAGCTTCTAATGAGACCCCTTTCTGTTTGTCTTAGTTCCCTGTGTCCTTTTATTAAATTATAGTTTCAAAACCCTTCTGAAATGCTTAGATTGTTGAACATAGATGATGTGAGGTCACTTTCCAAGCAGGGCACTAGGATCCCTACGGATTCTTTACTTGTAGCATGATTCCCAGAAGTCCTTTCTCCAGCGTAAAGCATCATTTGTGTTGCCTTAGTTATTAATGGTGACCCTCTGACTCTACCACCTAGCCTGAGCCACCACCATGGGCTGCATCTAGCATAGCATCTTACACCAGTCTCCTTGTTATCGATACACCCTCAGACAAATACAGACACACACTTCTCTACCCAGTTTGGGTGGATTTGGGGATGCATCCTCACATGGTTATGACACACCCCGGCCATAATTTCAAGGTAGCCTTCCATGATAGTCAAATCCAAAGTCTAATTGGCCTGACTCTTGCCAGCATCTCATAACTGATGGCATGGTATGCCCCTGCTGTGGGATGATCTTCCATACACTGTGAATATGAGTTACTTTCATTGGTTAATAATAAAGCCATTTGGCCTATAGCAAGGCAGGATAAAGTTAAGCAGGACAATCAGCCTGAGGACTGGGATGAAGAAAAGTGGAGTTGGAATAAATGCGAGCCAGCCACCCAAGAAGCAAGATGTCAGAGTAAAGCCACAGGCCATGTGACAAGACATTGATTAATAGAAATGGGTTGATTGAAATGTAAAAACTAGTTAGTTATAAGTCTGAGCTATTGGCCAAGCATTTTGTAATTAATACAAGCTTTTGTGTATTTATTTGGAATCTGCCCAGAGGTCAGAAAGGAAAGGCTCCGCCTCTGTTTACATCCTCCTGGCTCATCAGGTGCCTGACATAAGGATGCACTTTTCACCACAAATGAGCTAAGTTGCCCCCAACCCCAGCTGTCAATTCCACAGGGAATTCTTTCCATCCTGAAAATGCTTGCATCTCATGGAGGTAGTCTCAACTCAAAGGGCAGAAGGGTTGCTGTCTATCACACTTTCCGGACATATTAGCGTATTTCAGAAACACTAAGTATCTATTCCACGTCGTCCTTCCAATGAGTATTATGTGTTTCCTGAGACAGTATCACTGGGAAAGCTTTCTAGACAAAGGGAGCAGCATGTGTCAGGCTCAAGATGACGAAACTGACTTCAAAGGTCTTGGAGTGGGCAGTTCTAGCGACTAAGACTTCACACTAGTGTGCCTTCTACACTAGGACGTCTGGGTTTGGTTCCTGAATTTAAACAACATAAAAAGAATGTGTAACAGATGAGAAAAAAATCTGTTAGTTAAAAAAAATAGTTCTTTTTGAGTACTTTTTGATGTTATATTTCTTTATTCAAGCTGAAAAGAAAGTTCGTTTCTGACCCCCAATCTTCTTTCTGGTTCTTTTTATATAGTTTGCTGCTCAAGTTCAGTTATCCAAACCATTCAGAAAACTCAGATTACAAGGGGAAAAACTCATAACACCACCGGCCAAATAATCATGTGTGCATATCCCTGTATTATTCCAAGGCTCTAACTCGGCTGGCCCATCCCTTCCTCAGAATACTGAATGAGTGGCAATGGGAACTGACAGCATTCTAAAACCAGGGCAGAGCACTGCAGGGGCCCCTGGAGGAGAAGGCACGGGATGCTTGTCCCTGGAGAACTTGAACTAGACAGTGATTATGTATAAACCTGCCTGGAAGGAGTCTGCCTGCTGCCCACTCTAGATGCTGTGTAGTGAGTCAATACTTTAAATCTGAGGCTGTCTGCACCAAGGACAGGGTCCTCCCAGCCCACTGAGGGGAACTATTGGTATGTATACATGGAGGGTCTTCAGGTAACTCAGAGTCAATTGAATTGTGGGTAATTTCTGTAGCTGTGCACATGCATTTCCCAGGAAAGGGGGAGGGGGGGTCTCTTCCTCATCTCAAGAGCCAGGTGTGAAGTAGGCTTGGAGCTTTCCAAATACTTGCTATTTATTCATGGGATCATGGGTTGGAGCAAAATGTTTCCAGGGTTCGATTGCTGGCAAGATTGGCCTAGGGTTCTGGGCAATGCACTCTTTCCTCTTTTGTCCTAAGGAAAGCCTTGCGACTTCGGCTTCCAAAACACATCTCAGATTGGTCACCTGCCTCTATCCCTACAACCACAGCCACTAAATAGACCATCTCCACTCTTCCTAGAACATATTACAGCCTTCAAGTAGGTCTTTTTCACCCACACTTTCTCTACTTAAATATGTGTGTGTGTGTGTGTGTGTTCCGACATTTGCGTGTGAATCTGTGTGCTCATATGGCATGATGCATGTTCAGAGAACAACCACAGCATTACTCCCCACCTTCCACTTTTTCTGAGACAAGATCTCTTGGTTGCTTTGCTACCCTGTATAGCTAGCTTACTCATAAGCTGCCACGTGTTTACTGTCCATCTTCCCATAGGAGCACTGGGATGACAAGAGCTTTCTCTCCATATCTGGCTTTTACTCAAATTCATTTCCTTACACTTGTGCAGTGAGCATATTTGCCTTCTCAGCCATCACCCCACAGATGTCTGCACAGAGCACCTCAAGTGAGTCTCTTTAAGTTAGGAGTTGGTTTCACCACTACCCTGAACACTCTCCAGTGGCTTTTTTCTGTTTGTTTTTGTTCTGTTTGAGATGGAGACTTGCTACATAGTCCAGGCTAGCCCTGATCTTACAATCTTCCTGCTTTATCCTCCACAGAGCTGTGATTACAGGCGTGCACCCCGACACCCAGTTTCCAGTGGGTTTATATAGTACCTTCAGCGTGGCGCAAGTTGACCAGTGAGACCCAAGAAACCTTTCATGACCTGTTTTGTTTGCACTTTATGACCCTGTCTGATGCCACCTCCCCATTCCTTGCCCATTTGCCCATGAGCTGCACTGGCTTCTGCTCCCTCCATTCACTTCTTCCCCAGCTCCTTCCGATCTCCACGGGCACACCCTCACCATTATAGCTCGTGCAATGCACTTCCTACCTCTAAACCTGGTTAGCTGCCTGCCGTCACTCAGATAGGTCTCGGCTTAATAAAATCACCTCAGCAGCAGTAAGCACAATGTGCAGCAGCTGTGGTGTCTGGAAAATAACATTTTGCCACAGTTCTCTGCAGTCTCTGACTCTTACAGTCTTTCTGCCCACTCTTCCCAGATGACCCCCAAGCCTTGGAAAGATGGGGTGTGATGCAGGCATCCCATTTAGGACTGAGCATGCCACAGTGTCTTATTCTCTACACTGCAGCTATTGTGAGTCTCTGTGTCAATCTCTGTCTTTTGCAGAAAGATGCAATGGACTCTGGATCTTAAAATTCAGAAGGTGTATGTTGTCGGGCTGGATACTCTTATGGTTTACACTTCTAACAGCTGAAAAGGGCTTTTGATAACATTGCTCCCTGAAAGCCTGGATAGTGTGTTCTGATACTATGAGAGGTAGCCCCCAGGAAGGAGGCTTCCAGGCATCGCCAATTTGATTTTTCGAAGTCCTAGGAAAGAAACTCTTAAGTTCCTGTGTCTAAATGCAGAGCCGCAGGAAATCAATGGCTGCGGAAGGAGAAGGAATCAGTTTTCTTCAGGGATGAGCTCCCTTATACGTTCCCTATTCTTAAGTGACCACCCTGAAACACATGTACATTGAGACAACACTAACTGGACTCAGTGTAATCATAAAAAGGAGGTCATAAATTCCAAGGGAGGAGCCAGAGAGGAGATGAGGGGGGTGGAAGTGATGTAAATACAATGTATTAGATTTGAATGGAGAATTAGCTTATTGTGTTTTTTTTTTATTTTAGAGATAAAATCATTAAACTCAAAAGGGCTAGAAACACTTTATTGATGTAAAGATACAAACAAATGGTTGTTGAGAGGATACTTTCAAATTATAATCATCAATAAAAGTTTGGACAAACTTTAAAAAAAATTCTCGAAAGAATATATGAGAGAACTGGAGATGGCTCAGCAGTTAAGGCACCCTCTGCTCTTTCAGAGGACCCGGGTTCGATTCCCAGCACCCACTTGGTTGCTCACAACCATATGCAACTCCAGCTTCAGGGAATCCAGCACCGTCTTCTGGCCTATGTAGGCACTACAGGTATATGGTGCACAGATGTGCATGCAAGTGAAACACAAAATAAAATACAAAAAAATAAAATAGTAAAAACAAAAATTATTT
>NC_022033.1:18333167-18334265 GCF_000317375.1 Microtus ochrogaster | reverse complement strand
CTCTGCTGGGATGGCACTGAGGTAGCGTGGACGGGAGTCATGAGAGCTGAGAGCATGCACTAAGGGCAATGAGAGGCTGATGGCTGGAACATGAGTCTGTAGTCCTCAAGGGCTGCATGCCTCTCACTTAGTCCAAGGCAAGTTTTGCAAGGGAGGCAGGGGCCGGAAGGAGAGACTCCAGGCAAAGGACAGCACCAGAAGTGCCTAGAATGAAATATCGATGGGGCTTCAGGGGCATTTCCTTGATCAACCTGAATGGTTTGAAAGTACCAAGACTCCGAGAGTTGGTGAGGGTGGTAATGGTCTGGTGCTCACCACAAATGGCCTGGAGCTAGGAAGGACAGAAGACCACCTGATAAGCCCCTGTGCCTCCCTACAGGAACCCTGAGGATCTTCCCTGCCTTTCCTTCTTTCTGCCAGCTCTTCAGTGCCTGAATCAGATCTCAACCTCCTCTGTCCCTCACTCTGGCTTTTGCTAGCAAAATTGTAGGACTTGCTTGTACCCTGCCTCTGACGACTTATCTGACCCTCATTTGCCATGCTCCCTCAAGGGGCTCTATTGGCACTATTTCTTCTTCTTTTTGGTTTTCAAGACAGGGTTTCTCTGTATAGTTTTGGTGCCTGTCCTGGAACTACATCTTGTAGACTAGGCTGGCCTCGAACTCACAGATATCTGCCTGCCTCTGGGATTAAAGGCATACACTACCACCTCCTGGCAAGTGGCTCTATTTCTTAAGACACATTTGGAAGGCCTTCTCAACCCAGACTGTACTCTGAGAGATTACAGTGCCTTGGCTCCACCCGCCTGAACTCATCTGTTTACCCCTTGCCTATGAGCAGCAATAACTTAGTGCTTTGCTGAGTAAAGCCATGAGCTCAAAGTCATAGGTCATACGTATCATTCAAAGCCCAGCAATTCCACTGGGGGACATCTTTAACCAAAGTGACTTCTCTCTGAATCCCCATGTCCTCAGCAATCACATGGGTATGGAGAGTCCTTTTCTCAAGCAGCTATAATGAAGAGACAGGGATGGGATGGCGCTGTTGATGCATGTCCCACCCAGCCTCATGAAGTCTCCGAGAAGCTCAACCTGGCTT
>NC_022033.1:18323369-18332442 GCF_000317375.1 Microtus ochrogaster | reverse complement strand
CTCCTCCTCCTTCTCCTTCTTCCTCCTTTTTTCTTTTTAAAATCTATTCTTCTCTCATACAAAACATCCCCTCTCTACACTCCTCCCAGTTCACCCTGCCCTGGGCAAATCCCCTCTCCCCCAGAACCACTCCTCCTCCACTTTCCTTCAGAAAAGAGCATGCTTTCCTCGGGTAGCAACTAAACACAGTGTAACAGAAAGAGTAGAAACAAACCCTCATTTCAAAGGTGGACGAGGCAACCCAGTAGGTGAAAAAGGCCCAAGAGAAAGCAAAAGAGTGAGAGACACCCTGACTTCCGCTGTTAGGAGTCCCCAAAGAACATCCAGCTACACAATCACAGCATGTATGCAGAAGACTTAGGGCAGACCCGTGCAGGTTCCATGGTTGCCACTTCAGTCTCGGCAAACTTCTTTGAGCCTTGCATAGTTGACTCTGTGGGCCATGTTCATCTTGTCACCTTGGCCCCTCTGGCTCCTATAATCCTTCCTCCCCTCTTCTGCCGGCTTCCCTAGGCTCTGCCTAATGTTTGGCTAGAGGTCACTGTACCTCCTCCCATCAGTTGCTGGAGGAAGCCTCTCTGATGACGACTGAACTAGGTACCAATCTATGAATATAGCAGAATATCATTGGGAATTATTTAACTGGCAAACTATCTTTTCTAATTAAACGAATAACATATTTGTGAAGAAACTGGTCCCAACTTTTCACTGAAAGTAATTTGTCTACATGGCTGTGGAGAGATTTTTATTTTGTGGTGGGAAGAGGTAGCATCAGTCTGTGTGTCTGTGACTTCCTGTTCGTTTATGTTCTTACCACACATAAGCTTCTAAGTTAATGGATACAGGCATCACAAGAGGCGAAGGTACCATGTACGTACACACCCGTGTACACGCATGGTGTGTGCACTGTGCAGAGCACCCACAGTGATAACTGGCACTGCCTAAATGCTTTTATTTTCTCATCCGCAGATCGATACGGCTGACAGGTAAATGTCCACCACACCAGAAGAGTGAGATCCCCGCTGGTCAGAGGACCTCTGCCCCCTCCGGGGATTCTTCAAGCCCAGCCATGGCTGAGCAGGTAGGTGTCTGCGAAGTGGGCCAGACCACACTTGAGCATCCAGCCGTCAGTGTACAAAATCAGATCTGATCGGGCCTGCAGAAGATAAATGAGCTGCAGTCCCCCCAGCCCCGGATTTGGTCATCTCTTTATGAGCTCTGAAGGGCCTATTAGCAGCCCTGATGAGGGCTAGGGGAGATGAAGTCTGCCTTGAACAACGTTAGCCAGCAGAATCAAATCACTTCCAATCCCCCTAGGGGGAAGGAGACGGCTGGCTTTCAGACACAGAACCCTCCCAGCCCTGTTGCCCATAAGGTTTATATGAACACTCAGTTGGAGGGAGGAGGAAAAAAGTGGTAAGCACTTTTTTTTTTTTTGCTAGTAGAATGGACTAAGAATTTCCTCCTATATCTAATAGCTTCTCCTCGGGCAATTTGGTGTCCCTGCTTAGACAGGTGCGTCTCATTTTCCCTGCTCAGGCTCAGCGTGGAAGGGGACTGTCAGCACCAAGGGACCACAGCCCAAAGCCAGAAACCTAGTCACCCTCCCCAGGTCCTGGGCCCTCTCAGCTCCAAGCCGAACATTCTTGAGGACACTAAACAAAGCTTGTGGATAGAGTCACAGGGCCAGGAATCTGAAGTTCACCTCTTGGGAGTGGGGGAGCTGGGGATCTGCTCAGTGGCAGAATGCTTGCCCAGCATGCAAGGAGCCCTTGAGCACGATTCCCAGAACCAAAACCAAAACAAAAGTTCAGCTCTTTGCAGCTGGGTGCTGTGAGCAGTTAAGCCTGTGTAAGCCTGTGGAGTCATGGTCGAGCCCTTCCCCTGGGGCTGGGGGTTCCTTCCTGACATACAGAGGATTTTAAAGGGATCACATGCATCAGGCTCATGACCTGTTCACCCCCTCCCCTCCCTGCCTGTCTCACAGTATATGTCCCAAGTGGCTGAGAAAGGGGTGCCTGGAAGATGCAGACAACAACCGCAATCTTAAAAGGGGTGGGAAGGAAAATGGCTGAACTTAGGGCAGGACTTGGAGAGAAATTAACCCTTACCCTATCCATCACTCATCACAGGAATGAGATCAAAGAAGACAGGTATGTCTCCCAACGCAGCAGCTGTGTGACCTTTCCCTGCTCAGTCACCTTTTCTCTGCCTCAGTTTTATAGCTGTAAAATGGGGACATTCTAACCACTGATGGAGAAAGGTTGTTTTAAGGAGGAGATGCTAATGTGTCTGAAAGAGTGTCTGGCATCTAGTCCACAAATTCAGACTGTCTGTTACCTTCTCCTGGCATTTCCGTGCCCCTCTCCACTCTGGGTGACTGTTTCGTTAAGCTCTGACTTTGTTCTTACCCTCTGATGGGGCTCCCCTGGCCTTGGCAGCCTCTCTTCTCAGTAATGCCCTCAGTCCTGTGTTGCTCACCTGGACACCATAACTAGCACCCTCGTCGGTGGTGTCTAGGGGATTATCCACTTGCTCCCCCTGTGCGATGGAGAGATTCCTGCTGCTGGGCTCATTTGCTCTCTAGACAGGTCTAAACGCTACTGAATGAGCCCCTCAAGGGACCGGTCTTCTCTGGATTTCCATGCAAATGTAGGAACAAGAAATAAAAGCCAAAATCAAAAGGCAAATAAACAATAAGATAATAGCTACAATGTGTCATTCTAAGGATGGACACCAACAGGCTGAGATAAGAGAGGCCAGGACGACGGGAAATGCATTAAGTGAAACAAGCTTCAAATAAGTCAGATGTTTAGGTCAAGGGTCAGCTTTCAAATCAGTCTCTAGTCAAGGGGCCAAACTCCAAAAGCACAAGAAAGGATATGACGTGTGTAGGAGAACCACCTTTGCTAAAAGCCAAGGGCAGAGAGTTTCTTCAGGTCCAGGGATAAGGCATACAAAGGTCTTGAGGTAGGTGACAACATAGTGGGTCTTGGAACTGAAAAGGGGTTAATGTCCCAGGAGGGAACAGTAGGAAGAAGTATGTGTGGTAAATGCAAAAGGGGAACAAGGGTACAGTAAGATCACAGGACTGAGAAAGATAACCCAAGTGTTTAAAGGATGGTCCACAAGCCAGGTCCCACCTGCTGTTTTGAGAGTTCCTAGAGTGTTTTCTTAGAACACAGTTACATCCATGGATATGTGTATTACATATTATATTCTATATTACATATTTACTATATATTTTCTTTCAAAAGCAAATTGCAAGGATGCCTAGTTGCTCCTGATAATTGCTAGGTCAAAAGCCTAAATAGATATAGTCAGGCATGGCTATAGATCTAGAGACAGATTAATAATCTTGCCCTTTACCCGAAAGTGTGCTGACCCCTGGCTTAGAGTACGCAGCTTCAAGTTGGTTAGAAGAGTTTTGAAGCAAGGGAAAATATCATTTGATTAGATACACAGAACCTCGCCTGGCACACATCAGATCCTCACGCATGTTTGTCGAATGAATCAGGGGATATTTAGATGAATAACGCCTCATTATTCACCCACCACATCATATTATCCCCTCTGTTAGCACAAATAATCGGGAGGTGGTGCCTATGAAACCGAGGGAGCCTCCCTTCCGTCTAGGCAGACGGCATTTTTCACAGCACTAACAGCTGACAGATACTTAGAAAATTGAATGTTCTATGTAGCTTCGGATTGGAAATAGCAGTGTGGTTTTCACCACAGGGAACCCTCTTAATGTAAATCCAACCCAATTACACACACGCAGGCAGCCACCGAATTTACAGCAAGACTGAGTTTTGCCCAGCAGCCAATGAAGCACAGCTCTTGAGAGCTGAGGATGATCTTCTGGGGAGAGTGTAGGAGCTGCAGGAGGCACCTCTACCCTGGGGTGGGGGGCTGTGAGTCATGAGTAGAGGGTGCAGAGTGGCTTACAGAACCCGAAAGAAAGGCGATGAAGTAGCTATGCAAATACACAGCAGGCTGCCTTCTGCAATTGCAAAATCATGAATAGGGGAAATTGCTGGAAAACCAAAAGTAACTTTTTCCTCTGGCTAGATGCAGAGAACCAAAGCTCCTTCAAAATCAATTGCAAGGAGCCTTGTGAGGCCACTCTGCACCCTCTACTCATGACTCACAGCTACTCTGGCCTTTAATCTCTCCTTCTTTCTCAGACTATCGAAACCCCAGCACATCAAAAGCCAGTTCTCTTCTTTTCTCTCTGTCTCTTTCACGACCCATGGAAGAGTCTTGATAATGCTCAAAATTCCAGACCAGCCTGGAGGTGGTGGCACACACCATTAAACCTAGCACTTGAGAAGGCAGAGGAGGGCAGATTTTTGTGAGTTCAAGGCCAGCCTGGTCTACAAGAGCTAGTTCCAGGACAGGCTCCAAAGCTACAGATAAACCCTGCCCCCCCCCCATAAAAAACTAAAAAATAATTGAAGTCCAAAGTAACTTCATGAAGCAAGAGTGCTCTGTCAGCAATCTTAGTAAGATCTACCTAGGTCACACTCCTAGAGTGACGATACATCTTCTTACCTCTTATGGAAGCCCTCCTCCTGATCCAAAAACAATGTCTAATGTAGCAAATAGAGGACCAAGAGTCACAGCAATGGAAGCTGGAGTTCCTCTGCAAACCTTTGGCAAGCAGTGAGATCAGCATCTGACCTCTGAAACTACAGGCAGGTATTGAATGATAGGTCTGTAACTTAATTTTAGATGGAGACCTGAGATGGGGAAAAGGAAGACGCCTGCATCAGCGTGTCTCAGCTTATGCTGCGCATATAAACCACCTGGGCATCTTGTTAAAATGCAGATTCATATTCGGAACGCCCTGGCTGGGGTCGGAAAGCCTGCATTTCTAGCAAGGTCCTTGGAGATGCACATGATATTGGCCTTCTCAGGTACCATGAACCTATAGAAGCCCCCAGTGTTTAGACAGTCACCTACCTAGGGTTATGGATGTTTATTCCAGCCAGGAGAAAGGCAACTGTCAGGAGACCCTCTTGGTATAGAAAACTACACCATAAGTCAAAATGTACCCTGGGATCCCCATTTTAAAAAAAAATGACCTTTATTTGGAAGCACAAGTCAGCCTTTGTAAGTCTGGTGGGGTTTTCCCAAACTGGCGTTCATGCCCAACAAGGTCTTGCCCTGCATACATCTTTTTTAAATACTAAGGTTCTAGGAGAAATATGTCTTTTCAGCTTTATCAATATATTCTCTTTGGCTTTCTGTCAAGATCTGTGTGAACCCAGTTAATTTAGCACTTGCTACAAGACAACAATGAAAGCTGAAGAAACTGAGGCACAAGGAAGTTTCATAGGAAGTTCACAAATGATTTCAATGGGACACATCCCAGCTGATTGGTTCCCGTCACTGATGCTAACTCTTGCATGGTCCTTGTGGAGACTTACCATGGAATCAAATAAATTTGCTTCTTCGCTATCCCTGAACCATATTTGTTGGTATTAAAATTGGGTGTTCATCAAAGCCAATAGGGAACTCACCAAAGGGGAGACAGCTCTGTGTGGCTCCTGATAGGCAATGCCCAACACCCATTTCTCTTCCTGTTATCAAACCATGAAGGCAGAAGAGAAGAAACGGAAGGATGGAATCCCTCAATTACTGGAGTCCCCAAAGAGACACTGCCCACTCCCTTCCTGTGTGAAGCAACTTCCTCTCGTTGGGTTCAGATATGGACTCCTCACTCATGACAGTAAGAAAGGGAGTAGCCATGGCTGAAGAGAAATGGTGAGTAACTTCCGAACTAGCCATGGTGGTGACAGAATCAGGATCATTACTTCAGCCCATAAGTCTCAGACTTTTCGTGACTAGCAGTAGAAAGGACATTACCCCTGCTGTACATTGTGTGTGGCTGTGGTATCTTAAAGGGCCAGCTCCTTCAGACCCTGCAGGTGGTGGGGTCAGTGATGAAAACTCAGTTCTGGAGTGAACACTCAGGGTCTAACTCCTCATCCCAAATTTAGGATCTTAATTGGAACCCTCCCCCCTTTTTTTTTGGAGATACGGTTTCTCTCTTTAACAGTCCTGGCTATCTTGGAATTCACTCTGTAAACCAGTCTGGCCTTGAACTCACAGAAATCCACCTGCCTCTGCCTCCTAAGTGCCAGGATTAAAAGTGTGCTCCACTACTATCTATCTGGCTTAATTCGAATTCTTAATCAACTCTAACTGGTTAAGTTTCTGAGACAAGGGTGTTAGCTTCCCTGTGCCGTGGCTTCTTCACCTTCAAACCACATGGAGCAGATGTAAAGGAAACAGAGTGAATGTGTTGCACCGTCCTGAGTCTTTGGCGGATCGTAGGTTCTCGCTAACTAGCTACCAAGCGCTCTCATCTTTATGCTGTTGTTCACATTAATCCCTCCCGTCACTACAGCGTACCTCCTTCCTTCATCGTTTCTACTTTTTCCAGAATCTGGGTTTAGAGAAACACTATTCAACACTCAGGTTGCCTTTTTCATTTCTTGTTTTCTTTTTCTCAGTGTTATAGCTGGGATTTCAAGATTTTCTAGTGGAATAGCCACTGAAAATAAAACCCTTGAGTCTAGAGCAAGCTAATTTTGCATAGGCTAATAAAGAAGGCTTATCTTAAGAATGAAATTCGACAGGAAGGTTTATGTGTTCCAGGAGCTTAGTGTGAAGAAAGATCAAGGCCCTCACTCAATGGCACAAAACACTTGTTACTGACTATGGATATCTGGCATGGCTATGTGATGAGCTGGCATACACACGTGCGTGCGTGAGCGTGCACACACACACACACACACACACACACACACACAAAGACGTGCCCTTCACTGTACAATGCACTGTGTGGGAGTAACAGTACCAATGCAAAAGAGTTGGATTCAAATCTCGATTGTTGCCTAAATGGGTAATGCAGCCTTGGACAGGTCACCCTGCTCTCAGGCCTTCGCTTTCCCGAGCAGTGCTTACTCGGATTGTTTTGTGAGAATCAAATGTGCAGCAGCATCATAAACAGAGTAAAGGCTGACGGCCATCGTTGGCCCTTCCATTCCTTCCGCTGACCCCCCTCTCCTTCTTGTTTCCTTTCTCTCCCCCCTCGTTCTTTCTCTCTTTTTCAAAAACGTTCTTAACATTGGTTTGCCTTCCCATCCTTTCGGCTCTTGTTGACTCCTTGGCCCTTGCAATTCCAATTTGGATGAGAGAATTTTAATCCTTTTCCCAAACAAAATATAGGTTGACTCCCAGTTCTGAATCCACGAAATCGAGGTACGCCATCACACTGAGGGAGCACTCCTTAGGCAACCCTGCGTACAATGTAAACTTGGTGGAGGCGGACTCCTTGGTCTGTCAGCCATTCTGGGGGAACATAACCCTTTCCATCGCCATCCCTGATGAAGCACCTTCTGTACAGCTGCCCTTGGTCACCAAATTCATAAGTGAAATCATGATTGTGGGAACTATAGAGTAACTGTCATGTGAGGGGTAGACAGAGGGATTCTTAAAGGGGTTTCAGATAAGCAGGACCTTAATGCTTTTATAGCAGGGGAAGGAACTGGCTTGAGAAGTATGGGGACCCCCTAGTATAAAGGTATGGACTGTCAGAGCTATTCTTCTAATGCCACCAGCCCTCCTCAAAGCACCTTCCACTCCCAAGAGGATTCTGCTCTTCGCTATAAAGCACACCTGCACAGCCCCACCTCATGGCCCAGACTTACATCTCTTACCTCATAATCTTCCCTAGTTAACTTAGCCTGGGTTCCAGAATCCCTGCATAGCATGATCTACCTACTCATCCCAGCGACATCTGCAGATGAATCCAGAGGGGCCAGCCACACCATAACCACTTAAGAATGGATTGTAAGTTTGGTGACTAGAGCCCCACTGTCATCTACTGAATCGGAACGGGAAGAGAGGACACGGCAGAAGCCTGCACTTCAAGAGGTCTTCGTGGACTCTACTAAGCACTCAAGACTGCCAGTCCTGCTTCCCCTGACATTGATACATTACAGCTTCCGTCTCCAGGGAGTTTGCTGAGTACCCTTTCTATACCAGGCATACCGCAAAGGATTTTCACAGACATCGTCTTTTCAAAGGGCCATTAATCTGTACACTGGTCTAAGCCAGGTCCAAACATTCTTAAGCTCAATTCTCTCAACAGCTGCATCAGACAACTCCAGGGCATGCCGGAGGAAGAATCCCTGCCTGGGTGAGACAGGGGACCAGTCAGTTTTGAAGATAAACAGAAGAGCAGGAAGCCTGCAGTGCTGCCTCTGGGGTCTAGGTATCAAGGGCAGACTGTCTTCTCTTCATATTTTTGGAGCACGATGAGACAGACCTTGGAAGCACCACAGCAGATGATCGTCTGTTTCCCCCACTGGACTCTCTGACCTACGAAGAGGACAGCAAGCCTGCTAGAGCACCTCCATGTTAGGGTTCAGCCACCCCATGCTCCATACGCTCCACGTGCTCCCACTGTAGAAGCGCCCCTGGAAATCCTGACCTGTGGATGTTAAAGTAGCCCAGAAAAAACAGGAGTGCTATGAACTCAGGACTCTGGGGCAAAACCAGCCAGCAATACTTCCTCTTCCCCACCCCGCTAGGGGGCACAGCCTCCCTGCTGGGGCCTCCTCCCAACTCCACTTTCCACACCACTCAGGAAACACTATTGGGCCTTCGTCTTGGAAGTGTCTGTTTCTATGTGAAGCTTGACTGAGCTACACTTTCATGTACCCAGAGCGAGGTATGAAAAGCTGTCAGGCCAAGGCAGGTTTGGCACGCCTCCATCCCTTTGTTAGAGAGAAGGATCAAAGGCCCCACTGGCTGAGCTAATACCTGAGAGCTATCAGATTGATGCTAACACCTAGAGAGTGTTTCCTGAGCACTTACTATAGCCCCGGTCTGAGCAAATCCCTTGGCAAAGACTATCTCATTTCATCCATGCCTCACGCAGCTGCCTGCCCACAATGCTGACCATATAACATCCCTACTTACACCCTTCAATGAGCTCCCACTGTGCTTAGAAAAAGACTCAGGTCCTGCACACAGCCTCTGAGGTCATGCTGGACCC
>NC_022033.1:18321299-18323124 GCF_000317375.1 Microtus ochrogaster | reverse complement strand
TGGAAAACACGAAGAAGATATTATTATTCACGGTGACTTCACACAAACCGCACAACAGCACAGACATCCACCCGGAACACTGCTCTTTTTGCTTTTAATCTTCATCTTTGCTCATACTATCCCTTGCCAGGAATCCCTAGTAGATTCTTCCAAGCAGTAGAGTTCCCCTATAAGAGCAATATGATGAAGCCCCACCAACCAGAGAGCTTCCCCACCCCTCTAAATTAAAGGGGCTCTGGCTTCCCTGGGACCCACCAGATCTCCACCCTAAAGGGAAAGTAATAACGTCCACTCTCGTTTACTCAGGAAATACTCACACAACAGTGGCCTTGTGAGGCAGCCAGACAGACTGTAGTCCATCATGGCATTTTAACAGATGGGAAGACTGAAGCTCAGGGATATGAAGCAACTTTCTCAAGGTCAATAAGAAAGCAAACTGTTCCCTAGAGAGGACTGGTCTTGAGAGGCTGAATATGGGTTGGAGGGGCTGCTGCGGGATGATCTGAGCTCTCCTCTTCCAAACAGCAGGCACACTGCAGTCTGCATAAGCTAAAGTTTATCTCCTAGCTTTGCTAACTGTGAGAGCAGGCCCAGCTTTGTATTTGAGACCTCCGCTGCCTGATCTGCTTTCTCACTGTTTCTTCCATATTATTGTGAGTTAATTGTCTGCAGTTTCCCATCCAGGACCACACCAGAGAGAAAGGTGATTCCAAGCACGGGCCCTGGCCACCCCACAAGACATGCCATCCTCACGGCTTTAGCACAGTTTCAGTCTGGTGGTTTCTCCCCTCACCTTCTCCCACTGTCCCCGTTTACAGCATCTTTCATCAGGCTTAGAGTTGAAGGTCCTTCCTAGCTTCTCTTCTTCCAGCCTCTACATTTCCAGTTCCTTCTGGATAGGAGCACCCAATGTTCTGAGGCCTAGGACTCATCCCTACCTAGGGAGCACAGGAGTTAAGCTCTTCTTTTGTATTCATTCTGTCTCCATTCTTTCTCTGATCACTGGCATCTTACACCATCCTCCAGAGATGCTGGAGATAGATAATGTTGGCTGGGCCCTGGTCCTGGATTCTAGGATGCTTGCTTTCCTGTGTTTAGGGTCTACAACATGGTGTTTGATACACACACACACACACACACACACACACACGTAGAAAACATTTATCTACTCATGCAAATTAACATCTCCATCATTTCCTCCCCATAATATATACTAACATTAACGACACTGACCTTGTGTTGTATGTTAGTTCTCTTGACTAACGAGTTCTATGTTACAGGATGTACCCCCAACCTCCATCTTCCACTCCCAATTTACTGGGTCACTATGTTTCTATTCTGTTTCTGCATGTTTGTTGGTTGTTTTAAGATTTCACATATAAGTGAAGCTCTGTCAAATGTGTCTTTTTAAATCTGGCCTACTTTATTTAGCATGTCCTCTAGGTTTTTCCTTGTTGTAAATGAAAGAATTTCTTTGGTTTGTAAGGGTGAATAACAATGCATTGTCCACAGATAGTTACAACACAATCTTTTAACTCATTCATATTAATGCTGTTTAAATCTCTTGGCTATTGAAAATGGTGCCACAATGAACACAAGGGCACAGATATCTTTATGTGATACTCACTTCATTTTCTTTTCTTTTTTTATTTATTTATTAAGGATTTCTGCCTCCTCCCCGCCACCGCCTCCCTTTTCCCTCCCCCTCCCCCGATCAAGTCCCTCTCCCTCATCAGCTTAAAGAGCAATCAGGGTTCCCTGACCTGTGGGAAGTCCAAGGACTGCCCACCTCCATCCATGTTTATTAAGGTGAACATCCAAACTG
>NC_022033.1:18316651-18320721 GCF_000317375.1 Microtus ochrogaster | reverse complement strand
ATATTAACCTTCACCAGGCGATGAAAGGAGACAGAGACCCACATTGGATCACTTCATTTTCTTTAGGACTATACCAAGCAAAGATTTTGCTGGATATATAGTAGTCCTGCTTTTTACATCTTTAGAAAATTTCATATTCTTTCCATACAGGTTGTAACAGTCTACATGGGCACCAAGAGTGGACAAACGTTTCTCTTTCTCCTTATCTCTGCCAGCCTTGGCTACTCTTTACCCTTGTGATAATAGTGGCATGACATTAAGAGGTATAAATGGGTATCTTATTGAGGTTTCTGTCTGCATTTCTCTGATGATTCAAGATATTGCTTCTTGATAATTTATTGGGGCAATTCAAAATCCATGGGTGTCTAAGAATCATTTATTGTATGATATTGATGGCCTGACTAGGAACTGAAGCCAACATCCTTCTCCAGCCCTGCCTTCCTCATATGCCCTTGCAATGCCACCTCAGCCCCTCGCCCAGAAGCCTTCTCTACTTTATCATTGAAGAATGCCTGTCCTTCCTTCCTGGCAACTTGCTTAGCGTACATCTAGAAAACCTTCCTTGGATTTTAAAGGCTGAACTGTTCATGACCCTCTGTGTTCTTAACAGCCATTTGTTGGTCATTATATGGTATAGCCCCAGTGTTTCACTGGAGTCAGAGAATCTGGAGCAACCTAGGCAGGGTTTTCTACTTTAGATTGGATGAGAGGGTGGGAGGATAGGGAAGACGAGAAATAATGGCCTATGAGGCTGATGTTTCCATCCAGGTTTTGCAGGTGAGGATAACAAAGCTTGCAAAAAATAATAATAATAAGGTATGGATGTGCTTCTGATAAATGGCAGAGCGAGGCTTCAACCTCCAGCCCTTCTGCCTACAAAGGCGTTGTTAAGGTGTCACACTGAGAGCTTCGGGCAATGGTCATAAAGCAGCTGAAAGACTCAGTTCTACAGCTGGGCATCTCTGGTCCCTACAGTGCCCTCTTTCTTGCAGCTGGTGCATTCCTCTGAGCGATGCCTTCTATCCAGGCTGACCCTGATCTGAACCCCAGCATCATCCTATGTTTGGGATCCATTCTCCACTTAAATTTGCAGACTTGCTTTGTACTCCCACAGAAACACAATCAGAAATGACCCCACACCAAACACCCATCAGAAATCTGTGAGCAATCTGTCTTTATTACTACAAAGAAAGGTTGGCCCGAGAGGCCCAGAGCAGCGGGCGGGGGAAGGAGAAATTAATTGGATGTCAGGTTTCAATTGTTGAGTTACTAATCTAATCAGTGACAACTTAGCCTTTTAGATGTACTGCTTAGCTTTCCAAAAATTAGAAATTTCCTCTTTTCCAAAAAGCTATTGGAGAGGAGATAATTACCCAATACAATCTGTGCTTATTCTCGGAGTTGTGGGGCTTTTTTTCCCTTTTAAACATGACAACATTTCCTACATGTGTTCAGTGAAGCTGAAAATGCTATTTTGATAATGGGCCCACAGAACGTTTAACAGGCCGAGATGACAATGTGAGACTTTCTTAGGGAAACAGGAAGCAATGGAAAGCTATTATAGGAGTCATTAATGGGGACTTGGGAGTCTGCTGGAGACACTGGTGCAATTCTCAGCTTTACTGTTTTCTTAATAAGGCTCTTTGGAGATCAGACTCAAAGTGCCATGTCACCGAAACCTGAGCCCTTGAGCCCTGTCCCCTCACTCAACCAGAGCCACCTCCCTGTTGTCCAGATAGAAGGCTCTTCCTCAACCCCTCCCCTCAGTGGACCAAAGTTGCCTGAATACCTACCAAGGGACAGTTTCCCTCCAATTACTGACAGTGAGCTAAAAATAACCCTTGTCTCTACACCCCCCAGCCCAGGGGAAGGCAGACAAAAAGGAGACTAGTTTTGGAGATGGGCTCCGCGAGGCAGTAGCACAGGCTCTGTGGGAGTAGAGAACACAGAGCAGTCAAGTTCATGGTCCTGAAAGATGAGTAGGATTTCCCCAGTGTGAGAAACTGAGCCTCCTTAAACTGGCGCTCTTCCCACACTCGTCTCAGAACTGAGGCCAGAAATGTGGAATATACTCCAACCTCGTAACCGCATGCTCAACCTTGGAAATGCGAGTGAGGTCAAAGTCTTAGAAATTCACTGACGGATGAGAGTTCACTAAGGAAGAGGCAAAGCAGCTCTGTTAACCGAAGCAGGATGAGCAGGTGCTGGGTGGAATAAAATAGGATCTGAGCACCAAGCAGGCAGCTTCTTACAGCCACCAGCAGAAGTCACGCACGCTTCCAGCTCAGAAGCTATGTCTCCGGCCCCTGGAACTTGGCTCCAGACGCAGTTGCCCCCAGCAAAGTCAGTCTCCATTAGCCTTGGTTTCCTAAATCAAAGCCAGTTCTCTTCTAGACAAAGGGGAACTTGCATCTCTTTCCAAGCCTTGGTTCTCCTAGTGGGTGGGGGAGGTAAACATTACTCTGCCCTTTCTTTCTGGCTTCGTGGAGTAATGACAAAGAAAACAAGGCGAAGCTGAACATCTGTGAAAACTTCTGAAGTGTGTTAATAACAACATTTTAGGGAGAAATGAAGTATGCAAAAATCCCATACCCCTTGAGAAGGGAGTGATTAGCTTTACTAAGTTTTGCATGAGGAGTCAGGCAAACTTCGAGAAGTTGTATGGGGCTTAGAAGCAATCTTCACAGAAAGAACTCGTGCTAAGTGGCCCCGGTTCAAAGAATGTATAATCAGTTGTTTGTTTGTTTGTGTGGTACATCAACACATTTTAAGTTTTCTCTCACGCACAAATAACTTAATATTCCAAAGTTGATGTTTGAGAAAGTTTGTGGTCCCCAGAAATAAAGTAAACTCCAAACTACTTCTCGTGTTGAGGAAAAAAACAACTGGGGCATCCGTGAGTATCCATTGAACGAATGAGATGATTTTGAGGTGTAAAAAAGACTTGAGAAGAAGGAGGTGAAGAATATTGAAGGAGGAAAGTAGAGGCAGACCCACAGGTCCCCAGCTAGCAACGCTCTATGACGCGTACATGGAGAATGGGATGCTCTTCTCCCTTTAGTTGATGCTCCAGTGATGGAACCCTCCTCCAGCCTGAGTGCAGCGAAAGCACATGGTTGGGTTTTCATACGTCAGTTGATTTTGTTTGGGAAAAAAAAAAAAAAGAAGTGGCTGATTCTCACGTCTAAATCAATGTGGTTCAAACAATGAGGGAATGTTAGCGAGCAGGAGGCCATGAGCCAGAGAGGTTGTGGAAATGCAGCGAGAGGTTGTAGAGAAATGTGGACCTGGGGAGATTTGAGGGCACCTATCCCAACTCAACAGGCAGGGATCCTGGGCATCTGAGTTACACGAGGCAAGCAGAGGAAGATGGGTAAATAAACTACTGTTGGTTCGAATTGTTCTCCCCTGTCATATTCAGTATCATTGGGGAAAAAAATCCTCCATAAGTTTTACCTTTTGATTTTCTGATATCAAGCAGTTTAGCTTTGTGCAATGTAACTCGCAGCCCCTCCTTCTTCATCTTTACCCAGAGAAAGTTCTTTCTACATAATGCTGTCCTAATTTTCATAGGGATGGGATTTCCACAGCAGCATTTGGTAGGAGCCACACGGGAACACCTCTGACCACTTAGTTTCTATCCTCAGGTCCCATGGAACCAGAAAACAGATGATAACGGAGAGAGCACAGGAGGAGAGGGAGAGAATGAGCACTGTGAAGAGCTTGGGGAGGAAGGAAGGCTTTGCCTTCACCGTGTGTGGCTGTGACATCCATGCCCTGAGTTCCGTGGAGATGGGAATTCTGTTCATCATACTTTTCTTTGTATCCCCAGAATCTAGAAAAGTAGTTGGCAAATCACACGGGCATTGTCTAGAGCTCTGTGAATGAAGTCATATGATTCATAGCAATGAAGATCCCTTCAAAAGGCAAAGTAGGCCGGGGTGCACGCCTTTAAGCTCAGCACTGGGGAGGTAGTGGCAAGTGGATCTCTGTGAGTTCGAGACCAGCCTGGTCTACAGAGCTAGTTCCAGGACAGGCTCCAAAGCCACAGAGAAACCCTGTCTCGAAAA
>NC_022033.1:18312967-18316246 GCF_000317375.1 Microtus ochrogaster | reverse complement strand
GGAGGGGGGGGGGCAAAGTAGAGTCTCCAAGTCACAGAAGCCCAGAATCCCAGGGCCAGACTAAGAATTCAACTGAATATGACTGCATGGCTTCCTGCTGTTCAGGAAAGACTGAGCTTTCTTCCTCCTTAGAGAGCCAGGCTTCCTGTTTCCTTGGCCCTGATTTGCTGTTCGCAGTGACAGACTTCTCAGCGAACTGCAATAGTGGTTGCACTTAAAACAGTGGTTTCCCACAGCAAGAAGCAACATGATTGCCCAGGGAGCTAGACAGATGCATAGCACCTGGGAATCTGCTCGGTTAACCTATGCCTCTTGCTTGACTAATTCCTCTGTGGAAGGATCACTGTGGTGGGCAACTCAGATCTCTTCAGGTCCCCTTTTACTAATGTTCTGTGTCCTTTGGCATCCATGATGCTTCTTGACCATTCTTGGGTACTTGAATCCACTCCACCCACAGGCATAGAAAAATTAGAATTCCCTGAGAAGTTGTGTTACCCCAGAAACCCTTAACTAGGTGAAGTCCTATGAAAACCACACTCTCTTGCCCGGAGTCAGGACACCGCTGAGCTTCTGCCTCCATTCTATTTCCCCCAGGCCTCATGCTCAGGAACAACGGGCCAACACAAATAGCCTACACGGGCTTCTTTTATTTCTGTTGTTGTTTGGCTGTTTGGTTTTTGTGGTTTTTTCTATTTGTTTTTGATTTTTGTTTTTGTTTGTATGTATCTTTTTTTAATTAAAAATAGATTCTTCTCATATACAATGCATCCCAACCATAGTTCCCCTGCCCCCAATCCTCCCAGTTCCACACACACACACACACACACACACACACACACACACACCCTCACCTACAGATCCACTCCCTCTCCACTTCCCCACAGAAAGGAGTAAAGCCTCCCAGAGACAACCACCAAACAGGACAATTCTGTGTTTATTTTAAAAGAGAAAAAGAACATGATGTCGGGTGGGCAGAAAATGGAAAGGATCTGAGAGGAATTGGAGAAGAGGAAAGAATAAAATTAAAGCATGTAGTATGAATTATTGCAATTAAAAGATAAATCCTAAGAGATCAATATGAATTTATTCCCTAGCGTATATTGCCTTCACCAATGCTTTGCTTGGCTCCTCCCCCATTTCCTTGCCCTTATCCATTGCCCTGTCTTGGTTTCCTGCAAATGACTTCACACTTCAAGGTCCAGTTCCCGGGCAGGTCTGTCCTAAAGGATATTTCCTTTGCTGTTTATGCCCTACCCTTGCAGACCTGGTCACACAGAGAGCTGAATATAAGCAGCTCAGACACAAGTGGCTAATCAATAAAAACTTGGGTTTAAAAGGAGGCTTTTTATCTATATCCAAAGATCAACCTGGATTTTAAGTTTGTATTTCTTGAAATATTGGAGACCATAAGTTAAAGTCTTCCATTCCCTTCCAGAAAGGTCTGAGTTACCTTTAGGGATCATGCAGGACCTAGGCCATCTCCATTGACAAGAAGTTCCATTCTATCTGAACAACACAAAACCAGACCCTTATGCCCAGTGCTCACTAGCAATATCCCCTCTACTTCCTGGTGTCCTTTGCAGAAGAAATGTGTTATGATGGAGGAGTTTATCAGCCAGAGTTTCTTATTGTTTGTCGTTGGTATTTTCATAAAAGAAATTGAGACAAGAGGAGAAAATATATTTCTTCATAGGGAACTGCATGACTATGTGACACATCTCCCTATTGTGAAATCCAAGCAACTGTCATAAAACATCTCGAAAAAAAAAAAAAAAGGGAAGAGAGGGACAAGGTGCCCTAAAGAGGAAGCACTGGCTATGTATTTGCATTTCTATGGAAACGGGCAGAGGCAGCCTGGGCTTTGGTTTACTGTGGTCAGAAGGACATGAAGTCAGGTGCCCAGCAGCTGGTAAGAGCTGCTGGAACAGCAGTTTACAGAACCTCCCAACCCTCCATCTTCCTATCAACGGGAGCTACATGTTTGTGAGGTTCCTCCTGACATGGTCCAGCTAGACCCATGGCACTCTCCATCCATGTGCAATAGGTGTTCCTTTACGTGTTCTCCTACTTCCCAAAATCTCACTCCAGAGATGATAAGATAAAGACACCAAAGAGAACAAATACACTGGCAGAGGACCAGCAGCTGGAAGAGAAGGGCGTTTCATGTGTGCCAAAGGAAGCAGGCTTGGTTGACTCCTACACTGGAAGCAAGGTTGGTATTAGAACATTGCTCATGGCAAACAGTAGCAATAAGAGAAGAGGGGGGGAAAGGAGGAAGAAACAGGGAGAGGGAAAAGAGGGAGAAGGTGGAGGAAAGGAGGAGGGGAGGAGGCAGAGAAGAGGAGGAGGACTTTAGAGCTGGTGAGCAGGCAGTAAGCACCCTATTCCTGATTAGGAAACAAGTGTACTTTATTAAAGTAAAAATGGAAGAAAATATTACACATAAGAACATTAATGGGGTTTGATAAGTTTTGGTAAGAAAATCTGATTATGTATCAGAATCATTCATCTGAGAGGAAGGAGTCTGACATCTTTATGCTTTGTATTATTGATCTGCAAGTCCCAATATCTGCAATACAATAAGAAAAAAAAAGTGGTTTAACTATTGATAGTGACTAAAAGTCATCCGTGATTTCAAAAAGATGTTTTTTATATTGTAAACCAAGGTGATTTATCAAAATAATGTATAAGATATTTAAGAAAAGCAGAGAGCTGGTATTCAATGTCCATGGATGTTGAATGCCTATGGTATACTTCTGTGTCATGGTATGTCATCTTAAAGAGTGCATTGTCAAGGCAGGCGTAAAGTGTTGTTTCTAGAGGTGCTGTCACCCAAGCACAGATAGATTCAGTGCCTTAGTTAAAGTTACCAGCTTCTAACTGCTAAAAAGTAAAACCTGGGGTGACTCCCCTACAATCACATGACTGTATGCTGAATCAGCCTGATTCTCTCCAAAGGCCAATAAATATTCTTCTGTATTTCCAGGTCTATGCGCATTCGTTCAATAAATAAAAATTTAAACACGATTAAATCTTCCTCTTCCGATACATAGTATTAGTCACATATAGCCTATGACCAGAGAAGCATTTGGAACCAGTACTGTTTATTCTTCGAGTGAAGCAATTACATTTTATAAGAAGAAAGGCATCAGCAAGGTGGCCGAAGAAGGATCCTCATCATTCATTCCCTTGTGGAACCATCGATTTGAACAATTCTTCATGTGTGGGAACAACTCCACAAGAGCTAAGGAAAACATCTGAAAGGCTACACCTGGGGAA
>NC_022033.1:18293551-18312544 GCF_000317375.1 Microtus ochrogaster | reverse complement strand
CCTGAAGCCTGGGCAGAGTACAGAAAGGGCATGGGAGACGACACCCCTCATGTTGCTTCATACTGAATGACGGTATCAAGACTTCCTGTAGAAGAACACCAACAATGAACTCACTCATGGCCCTTGTTTAACAAGGTCTGAGGTCTTGGACTGGCTGACTTGTCATGGGATTTATTTGCAAGAGCAACTATATAAAAATGTAACAGATGAATTGCTTCTTCATAAAATACAATAACACATGGCCATAGTTTTTACAAATCATGTAAATATAATACTATCAAAAGAAGGGAGAAAGACCTAGTAACTCAATTTTAAAGATAAGGATATTTATGATTATTTGACAAAGAATTCTAAGTAACTGTCTAAAGATCAGACTATGGTGAAATGCAGAAAATTATAAAACTAAAATCATGGTGAACAAACCATTTTCAACTCTGATATAAAAGTTAGAAGACAAAATATTAAAAATAACCATACTGTAATAATTTGGTAATAGGAATGCAATAACTAAAATATGTATAATCTCACATCATAATACAAAAATGAGAAAATTTAAGTATAAAGATATAGATATATACAGACATATATATTTACATATATAGATATATATGGGTGCAGTTAGGTTGCAAAATAAATTGCTTTTAACTATAAAATATTTTATATAAGTCTCTTGACAACCACAAAAAATATTATAGTAAGGACAAAAGCAAAGAAAAAGCACTTAGAACATTCAGCTAATGACAAAGAAAGGCAGCAAGAGAGACAGAATTCAACAAAGGAACTACAAAATAAAAATTCGCAAAACAGAAATAGTAATTCTTTAACTGTCATTAATTGTTTCAATTGTTAACTTATTAAAGTCTCAAAGCAAAAGATACAAATTTAAGCACAGACAAGAGTTAACTTGGTGATGACTACAAAAGACTTGTTTTAGCTTTAAAGACACACGTGGGCTAGAAATAACAGCCAGTATGTAAAAGACATTCCATGCAAATAGGAATCCAAAGGAAGCAGGATTGACTGTTCCTAAATTGAAGATATAAACTGTCACAAGACAGGCAGGGTCACTCGCTACACATGGTAATACGTGGCTTTATTTCTTCAGAGGAAAACTGTACATTGGTGCAAGCACCCAAGAGCAGAGCAGCTAGACATAAGGAGAAAATATACAGGCAAATGGGAAGAAAAAAAGGAATACTGAAATTTTTAACAATGGCTAGGTCATCCAAACAAAAGATCCTTGTAAACACGGAAATCTTGCATGACACCTCTACAGAAACATCCCAACATTCCAGCCCAGAGCGAATGAACCACATTCTGCATTCTTTTCAAATGTACAGGAATATTCTCTAGGAGAGCTCACACAAGTCCACTGATGTGGGAGTGTCATATATCAATCTGTTGATTTCATTGGTTAAGCAATAAAGAAACTGCTTGGCCCTCATAGGTTAAAACATAGGTGGGAGGAGTAAACAGAACAGAATGCTGGGAGGAAGAGGAAGTGAGCTAAGACTCGACAGCTCTGCTCTCGGGAGCAGAGACGCCATCCTCTCCTCTCCCGGGCAGACACACGCGATGAAGCTCCGACCCAGGATGGACGTAGGCTAGAATCTTCCTGGTAAGCGCACCTTGGGGTGCTACACACAGATGATTAGAAATGGGCTAAATTAATATGTGAGAATTAGCCTAGAAGAGAATGGGCCAAGCAGTGTTTAAATGAATACAGTTTGTGTGTTGTTATTTCAGGCATAAGCTAGCAGGCAGCCAGGGTACTGGGGAAGCAGCCCCGCCACTCCATAATACTACAGTCCACAAAGCAAGCATTAGCAAATTCAAGGTTGAAGTCATCTAAATTATCTTTCCTGACTACAGTATCTGAAACTAGAAATCAATAACAGGAGAAAACTTAGAAAATTCATAAAAATGTAGAGCGCAAACAACACACTCCTAAATAATCATAAGAAAGAAACAAACGAAAAATCAAAAATGTCTTGAGACAATAAAAAATATTAATACAACTTACAAACTCTGTGAGATGCAGTTCCAGGAGAGCGTATGGCGATAATCTCTTCCACAGTAAGATAGAGCAGTGACATCAGATAGGGTTGGGGAGGTGGCTCAGTGGGAAGAGTGCTTCCTGAGCAAGCATGAGGACCCAAACTCAAATTCCCAGGTCCCCTGTACAAAGCCAGGCATAGCCGCATGGCCTGTAACCCCAACACTAAATAAGGTGAAGATGGGAGGACTGCTGGGGCTTGCCAGCTGCCAGCCTAGCTCCAGGTCCAGTGAGGGGCACAGGGACAGAGTGATAGAGCAGATTCCTTGTGTGTCGAGCCACACATGCATACATCACACACACGCTTCATACATGCATATACATTCTCCCCCCTCTCCAAAAAAGGTGATTGGATAAAGAATCTATAGCAAGTCACTGAAGGAAGAATAAAAAAAAAACTAAACAAAGGGGAAGAAATAAGAAAGGCTGGAACAGTAATGAATGAAACACAGTTTAGGAAAGCAATGGAAGGAAAAAAAATCATTGAAATTAAGAGCAAAATTTTTGAAATGATAAATAATACTAACAAGTCTTTAGCTAGACTAAGAAAAAAAAGAAGATTCAAATAAATAAAACTAAGACTGGGAAGATGGCTCAGCAAGTAAAAGCACTTATTGTGCAAGTCCAACAGCCTGAGTTCCATCCTTAGACCTCCCAGAAAAGCAGAACCATGGCTCGCATCTGTAACCCCAGCACTCCTGTGGCGACATGAGAGGCAGGGAGAGACGGGACAATCTTTTGCAAGCTGGTGTGCCCAGCACAAAAGCAGAAGCAAGGAGAGAGACCCTGCTTCAAAAATGAGAAGGAAGGACAGACTCCTGAAGAGCTGTCCTCTGACTTGTACATGAGCCATGGTACATGTGTACACACTACATAAATAGTAAATATATAAAAGAAATTATATTACATATATATATACATATATATATGTATATATATATATGAGGGGAGAGATTATAGCTAATGCCACAGACATGATCATGAGAAACTTCTAGGAAGAAGAGTCAAATGGCATCCTGCCCTAAAGTGTTGGATATCCTTCCTTACCCACAGTGACCCCAGACAGTTGTGGAATAATTCTATGTATCGGTTACTTTGTTTATGTAACATTAACATATGCTCACAGCAGCCCCAAGAAGTGGGTCCTGTTACTGCCATCACCAGGAGAGGAGATGTGAATTTCTCAGACTCTCACATACACTCAAAGGCAGAGACGAAGTTCCTGCCAACAGCTCTCTGAAGCTGAGCCACTCCTGGATGGAGCCCACTGGGGATCATGCTCCAGTACAAACATTGTTGTGATGGAAAATGTGCTCAAAATGGCTCGCCATCTCTTCCTGTCACTCTTTAGGTCTACAAATCCCCAAGACCTCCCTGCAGAGATTCTGATTCTCAAGGGCTGGGCAAACCTCAGGAAACTCGAATGTAACAATCCTAGTTGTGATTGTTCTGTTCCTTAGCGTGAGACAGGCATGGAGAGCTGCACTGCTGTGGTCTGGACTTAGTCATGAAGACTCCCAACCAGACAAAGGGTGAGTGAAGCCCGTTTTGCTTTTCTCTGGGAGACTTTTAGATCCCCTATCAGCCTATACCCAGATCAGATGCTCTAGAGATGACTCTAAGTGTCCGCTATGGGATAGCTATTCTAGAAGATCGTGTCTCAAGAATGAGACACCTGAGCCTGCGCCCACTGAAGAAAGTGACAGGTGACTTTTTCCTTCTCAGCTGTGAGGGCCAGTGAGATAGGTCCACAGGCTGCCAACCTAGAGACGCTAGCAGAGAAAGAGGAAGGAAATAGCTGTCTCTAAGTCCATGGTGAGCTGCTGGCCTGTATCAAATGTGTCTTGTTTATCTGGCAAGTTCTTCTGATAAACAACCTTGTCTGCTCTCTCCCCAGGAAGAATTCCTGATATGAACAGTTGGGCATCCACATCCTTCCTGTAATCCAGCTCCTGTGCAAAGCAGAGATTCCTTCTGGTAGCGGAGCCCATCTTACTGCCAGGTTGGCATCAGAAGAGTGGAATCTTGTAAACTTTAACCTGTCCCAAAGAGAGGCCACCCTGTCCTGCTTCTCACTGGGCCTGTCTGTTCCAGTAAAACTAGCGTGTATGTGGTTACTGCCTTCCCTGGCATGTCCGGGAGCAGGAAGAAAGAAGCCCTCCTACCAGACTCCCCAGCTTTACTCTCTTCCTTTCTCTGGGGGAATTTCATCTCCCTGGACTGACCCCCTTGATCTCGGTGTGATTAGGAATATTCCACAGAAAGAGAGGTGGAGGAAAACAGAACATGTTGGTACCAAGTAGTGTCTCTGAATAACTGACCAATAAGCCTATACTAGAGAATCATTCTTTATTGAACTATTATCTCCAGCTATTGTTATTTCCAGTTCTGCACAATTAATCAGAGAATTTTAACTAATTTTAACTCTGAAGCTTGGTTAAAAAGCTTTGTTACACACATACATGCATGCACGCATGTGCACACACACACACACAAACACACACACACACACCTGTGCATACCAGACATTTATATGCCTAGACTAGAACAGGCACCTATTGCCACAGTCAACCTTACTATTTACTAGGTCTTCAAATAAGCTTTACATTCTGTGAATCAAATTTGAGAACAAATATTGGGCATGGTAGATCCCAGAAAGGCAGTGTGTTTCCACGGTGAAAGTGTAGCTCATTCATTCACCTATCCATGCCAGTCATTAAGACAACAAAAGTTTATTAAACATCTATAGTGACTAATATCAACATACAGTCAATGTAAGGATGGGGATATCGGCATTTAATTCAGCCTAGATGTGGAGAATCAGGATGGTTTCCCCAGAGGGGAATGGCATCTGAACCAAACGATGAAAAGGAACGTATATGCAAAGGCCCAGGATGGTTTCCCCAGAGGGGAATGGCATCTGAGCCAAACGATGAAAAGGAACGTATATGCAAAGGTCCAGGGACTGGATGTGAGGAACTTCAAGGTGACTTCAGGGTGGCAGCTGCTACTCTATGAAAGTACTTAACTCTGCAGTGTGAGTTTCTGCATCAGACTGAATAGGGTGGATAGTCAGCAAGACATTGTTTGAAGGGGAATGCCACAGGCTGGAGGGTAATACGTTTATAAAGACTCTCTTGGCTGCAGTGAGGAGGGTCAATGCCTAAAGAAATGAGTTAGTACCACGGAGTCTCCGGAGAAGGCTGTGCAGTAGTCTGCATCAGACATAAAGGAGGGAATAACTGTGGTGGAGCCGAATGGAGAGAACGAAAAAACTGCTACGTATTAGCAGATACAGTTCTATAAACTGTGCACGTGGTTATTTCCAAGGTGATGTAATGGAATGAGTGATTCTCCTCAAAGACGTCTGCATCCTAATTCCTAGAACTTGTAAATGCATCCTCTCATATAGCAGGGGGACCGCAGGTCTGGTTAAGTGAGATACTGAGATGTGAATGCATTCTCTCATATAGCAGAGAGACTGGCAATCTGGTTAAGTGAGATACTGAGATGAGAATCATCCTGGATTACCCAGGTTGAACCAACGTAATCACAGGTGCCCTTCAAAGACACAGAGAGAGTGAGGCAAGAGAGAGGCAAGTAGACAGACTTAACTGATGGCTTAGAGATGAAGAGGGGACCAGGATTCAAGGAGAGGCATCTCCCATAAACTAGAAAAGGCAATGGGGCCTTCTCCCCAGGAGAAATTCTTCTAAAATGTTTACGGACTTAAGAAAAATGGGCGAGTGCTACAAATAGAAGCTACTCCTAAAGTTGACAGGGCAGAGAACGACAGTAAGTGGATGTTAGCTTGAGCAAAAAGGTAAACATGTGTTTTCTCTTAAAGAGCTACACTAAATGTTATGTGTAAAGCATCTGGTGTGGTCTCTGATGACCAACATATACTTGGTCAGTTTCCTCTGTATCTTCCATTTCTCCTTTCTCATGGTAGCCAGAGGTACCTGCTGGGTTATGACCTCTTCCCCAGTGTGTAACAATTTTGATCTCTCTTCCTTATCCTTCCTAATTTAATCTCCTTCTTTACTTTTATTTTCCCGTAATCTACTATATGTGGTGTGTGTGTGTATGTGTGCATGCGCACGTGTATGCATGTGTGTGTGTGTGTGTGTGTGTGTGTGTGTGTGTGTGTGTGTGTATGGAATAGGCACACAGATGTCATCCCATGTCTGTACAATGAAGATAATTTAACCTCACAGTTGTGCTTATTTGAGATTCTTTGTAACATGTTTTGGTACCACATATATGCAAAACTCCAGAGATGCTGAGTTTCAGATGCTGGATCACCCATGTTAGTCAATTTCTGTCTCAAAAATTCTGCAAAACAACCACCTCCAAATACAGGGCCTCCTGGGTCAACCTTTATTTTCATTCAAGGATTTTCAGGCTGTGTGTGTTCATCTGATGAACCAGAACTGTCTCCTTGTCATGGTTCTTGAAGCTGTGAACAATGGAGTTGGCATCCAGCCTTTGAGAGGCACAGGCTAATAGCAGCAGTGACACAGGGACGTGGGCTTTTCAGGTGATGAAACCGGAGACAAAAAGCCCAGCTATGCTTGTACACTGCCTGTTAATATCCCATTGGTCAAGGAAGCCACACAGCTGATTTCAATGTCAAGAGGTGAAGAAGTATATTCTGTCACCATGAACCACATCATGGGTGTGGTGGACAATGCTTCCTAGAAGAAAAAAAATGGAAAAAAAAATTTAACCAAGTAAAATATAATACCAATATTTCTGCAATGGAAAAGAAATAATGATCCTTTCTTTCTTGGCTTCTCTTCCTGCAAATCCATACTCATAAGCATTGAAGACCATGATCTAGGTAGGTTGTTTTCTTATTTTTTTTAATTTTTACTCTCTTTGCATATCTGCCTGGTAAGTGTGTGTGTGTGTGTGTGTGTGTGTGTATGCATACATGTCCACATGTGTGTAGAGGCCAAAGAATGGCATTAGATGTCTTTGTTGGTTGTTTGTCACCTTATTCACTGAGGCAGAGTCCCTCAATTGGCCCAGAGCTTACTAACAGAGGCTAGGCTAGCTAGCCATCTTGCTCTGGGGGCAGGGGTGACCTCTTTCTTCTAAGTATTGGAATTGCAGGAGGATTACCACATGCACCCAGCATTTTTGGGTTATGAGGATCCAAGTTCTGGTTCCCACACTTGCTTGACAAGTGCTTTCCATCTCTCCTGGATCTAACTTTTTAGTTTGTTCAAGCTCAACAATCTGGAATCAAGTTTATGCATGCCATTAACCCTTTGAAATCCTTAATACCATAGACACATGGGTATTATACACTTACTAGTGAGAGAATCAAAACTTTTACCAGATTCTCAAGAGTAATTTATTTGTTTTTTTGTTTTGTTTTGTTTTGTTTTGTTTTGTTTTGTTTTGTTTTTTTCGAGACAGGGTTTCTCTGTGGTCTTGGAGCCTGTCCTGGAACTCAAGAGTAATTTAATAACCAATTCTTTTGTTTTGTTTTGTTTTTTTCGAGACAGGGTTTCTCTGTGGTCTTGGAGCCTGTCCTGGAACTCAAGAGTAATTTAATAACCAATTCTGTAGGTTACCATGGAGTCATAAACGAAGGGCAATCCTTTGTCACTATTTGAAGGTTAGACTCAAGGCTTAGGACTGAGTATGGGTTTTCCAATAGGCCTGAACCAGCATGTGCCACAGACTGCCTTCCTAAAAGCTTCAGTGAGAATACATCAACTCAAATTTCACTTCTCAAAACCAGTCTTCTCCCACACTCTGAACTGATTCAACTCTGCTCATCTTCGTTGCTTCCCAGCCCATCAGCCACATTATTCCCTAGGTCTTAAATGATGTGTGTATTGGTTACGAGTTTTCTGCCCCATCCCACTGGAATGTACGCTTCTATTCTTTTCCATATTTTCATCAGTCGTAACGTAGTGTCTGGCATATAATGGAAGCCTAATTAATAAATGCGTTTAACTTCTTGAAATTAATGGATAAACAGAATCATCCCTGGAAAATGGCAGATGGAGCTCACAACCTTTTCTGTAATTTGTGACTCTCTGAAAATGGAGAGTCGTTGTGGGTAGTTTTGTAAAAGTGTGTGTTAGAGTGTACACGCCTGGTGCATCGGGTAGGAGGGAATTAAGGTAATTTAACCATCTGTGTTTTGTTCCTCATTTGACTGATGAGTGACTGGCTCCTGATGAAAAACGTATTTCTCCACCTGAGGATGAACACAACCACGGGCAGCTCGCAGTCGTGGTGAGAAATAATCTACACATCACTCACCCACAATGGGCTCCCCACAGTGTGGGGGCCCTGCGTGGGGTGGGCACCCAGCCAAGGCCACATATGTTGTAACCCGACAACAGTATATGAACAGGTTCAGGCAACAGAAAAAATCTGCCTTGAGCACTAGAGGCCCTCAGCAGAGGCTGTGTTGTGTTTGCCGTGCCAGGGTGGAGAAAAGGCACTGGGGCACAGGAACCTCATGGGTCTCTGTGCCCTACTCTTCGGACAGGAGAGACATTTGTGCAACCATACAGCCAGAGACTGCCCTGGCGTTTGAGACACCTGGGCTGTCTGCAGGGCTGCTGCTGCATCTGGGATGTGTTGCTTAACTTCCTTAAGCCTGGGCTTTTAAATGGGGATGTTGATGCTGTCATCATGACGAGGATTAAATAGGATAACATGTGTAGAACATGAGTATTGTGTTCGGCCCCGTAAAAGCCTCCAGCAAATGTTTGTTCCTCCTGTTTCCACCTTTACCTCTGAACATACTCTCTCTATAATTAAGAATCACTTCTCTGCATCTTTACCTTCCTACATGCCCTCCATCCATATCTTAGAAAATACAGCTGGTCAGAAGGAATTTACTCTCACTTATCCGGGGCTGATGGGGCATCACTGAACTTCTATTCAGGTAAGTAAGTCTATTAACAAAGTACTAGAAAAGCATCCTTTGAATAATACATTCTATCATGTTTATTTCTCGACTGTACTAAGATCTTGTCATTTGACCAAATTCTCTATCAACTTTGCTCAATCATGCTAGGCCAGGTCCTCTTGGATGCCTTAGTATAATGAAAAGGAAATGGCTCCTAGGCCAAGGAAGGAACAACTCTGGAAATGAATAGTTAATAAAAACCTTACAAAGAAATATCTCAATGCTGGGCACTTAGGAAATTTATGACAGCCTCCTACAGTTTCATTTTGAATAACAAATTATCTGGGGGTAATCTCCAGGTTCACTTATTGTAGTATTGGCATATTTAATATTTAGCCACCACTCTTCCTTGTTCTGCGTGTATCAACAGGCATGTATACATGCATGTCTGTGTATACATGCGCGCGCACAAACATAAACATATGTACACATGCACACTCTCCAGAGCTTCTTACTTGTAAGTCCACAGGCTAGATTTATTTTCTCAACTAGGGGTAACTCAAGAGACACTGACAATGTTTGGGAGTACTTCGGGTTGTCACAACTTGCAGTGAAGTTGCTCCTGGCATGTGGTGTGCAGAGGCCAGGAAGACCACCAATTAGTCAGAACAAGGAGCTTTCTTTCAAGCATGAAATGTTAACAGTGATAGGATTGACCCTCCACGACTTTCATGATGTATACACACACACACACACGCACGCACGCACACACACACACACACACACACACTTCCCTGGCAACGTCATTTTGCCAGCCTGTGGAAGTCTATTCACAAGTGTCCAGATTCTAGCTGGCATTCTTCTTATAGAGAGCATGCTCACCAGTTCTGATAAACAGTTTCTGGACAAACTCTTAAAAAGCCAGTGCTTCGCTGTGCATGATCTTGTCCAGGGAATATTGCGAAATCGCACCCCACTAATGAGGAAACAGGGATTCAGAGAAGTCACTGTTGACGTTAGGCTGCTAGATGTGCAGAGTCAGTGTTCAGGCACAGAGTGCACGGAGTACTGTGCTCAGATATTTTTCTTCTAAGAACCAACACTTAGTCTTCTTTGGAATAGCCATCTTTTTACATAAATAAATAGCATACATACACACATGTGTGGAAAAGGAAAAAGAAAGAAAATAATCATAAAGTAAATATTTGATTAAAAGATCATTTTGATGGGAGAGTCTTATTTAAATGCCCTTGGTGTTTCATAAACTAGGATATGAACAATATCATATTCGTGGAGTGTGGATAAGTCATAAGTGACGAAATAATATATTATAGAATAAGTCTGAGATGCCCTGGGCTGTGGACACAGGAGAGGGAATATAATTCATTTTCTTTGCTGCAAATCTTCTTAGAATCTTTATTATGTCATAAAGAGCTTCTTAGAAATTTCCATGATGTGATATATAAAGTTTCCCAAACACTGTTAACACCTTGATCCAGAGTGAACCCTGGCTAACGTCCTACAGAACACTGCTCAGAAAGCAGAGCACCTGAAGAACGGCTTGCACTGGCTTAGCTTCTCGGCATCCTGGGATGGTCCAACCCCCACCTACACCTGTTAGCTGGTCTTCTTTCTCGGCAGGGACAGCTAGCTATACTCTTTGACCTTCAAGTCATCCTCCCTGGCTACCTCCAATGCAAAAGAATTCAGTCCAAGTGACAGCTGTTTGGATCGACAACGCCTGGGTATTAAAAGCCCATTTATAATGTGAAGAGCCCATGAATATCTCTGTGGGAAAATAAAATTGAACTGAATAGATTTGAGTCTTGATTCTTGTGAATCAAAACCTATACAACTTTGAACTTGACACTGACCAGCCTAAACTATTAGTCAGTGGCTGTTAAAGCATACGTTAAAAAAAGAAAGAAAGAAAAGAAAAGGAAGAAGAAAAGAAAAGGAAGAAGAAAATAAAAAAGCATACGTAGTGCCAACACACAGTTGGTACTCCATAAACTGTGATTTATTTCATTCTTTTAAAGTACAAAATATGGCATTACTGAAATATGTACAGTGTAGTTTGGGGACTCATTATACAGAATTTACTGCAAATATCCACTGATGTTTCTAGTCCTTCAGTGCCCACAAGCCAGTCTCTGTGTTCTATGAACTTCATAACCTTGTGCAAAGGATTCCAGTTCTTCCACAACTCTGATTTCTTAGAAGTTTCGCTGACCATAATCTTCTTTACACCAAGTCACTTTCCGTGGTAAATGATTCAGAATCAATCAATCTTTCTTTCTTTCTTTCTTTCTTTCTTTCTTTCTTTCTTTCTTTCTTTCTTTCTTCTTTTCTTTTCTTACAAGTTCATGGCCAGTTCGGAGAAGAGATACAGTTTTGGAGTGAGGAACTAACTGTGTCATTTGAACATCGGAAAAAAACCACTCTGGTTTCTAAATGCTTTGAAACTAGTTTTCCTCGAGTTACGGGTAGGGTTGGGGGTTGGGAAGAGGAAATGTTTGGAAATTGCAATCTGTGCACATTTATATGTTAAAGACCTCACTCCAGGAAAGATGTGCAATGTCCTTCCCTGAAAAGAGAGCACCAAAAAATGGGTCCTTCGCGCCTCTCCTATTTGCCCACATCTACCTCTGCAACTGGACATTAGACTTTCCTTGTCTCTGCTCATTTCATGCTTGAACGAAGTATTTGGACAGAGAGTGTTTGCCTTCCCTGTTCGGTGCGTGGTCTTGAGGCCGAGCTAAGAATCACTTCCAATTCTTCACCTTAGCATCCAGGAAGGACAGCACCCAGCTCACCTGACTCTCGAGATCTTCTCTAGGAAAAACAGCCTTGTCTTTCAATCCACATTTGGCAATACTGGGCCACTTGTCCAAGCATTGCTTGTGAAAAACAGAAGTAAACTAACCCGTTCTGGACTTTGGAACATTCGTAATGCTGCTGAGACCTCAGATTGTCTGGAATTGCATTTCCTGTCATAGAGGCAATATACACAAACAATATGCATCCTATCGCTTCCCAGGAAAATGCAGAAAGCTTCAGTTATAATAATCAGGAATATATTCCAAAAGATGATAGGGCCAGCATTGCCCTTTACTGCTTCCAATCTAGTGGCAAAGGAGGGATGTGGGAAAAGGTCTTAAAAATATTACTATGCTGTGAACCCTTCAGCAGCACACAGAATAGACAGAGTTAGAAATTCTTTACATGGACTCAAATGTCTGGGTAGGTATAGATATTTGAGGTTATATTATTTTACAGAAATAAAAATTATCTAATTCTAAATAGACAAACAAAAACTTATTCCCTATTTAAGCAAAGTTCAGTTTTGATGTTCCTAGCCAGTAAGCTTTGTTGGGTGGCTTCTCATTATATAATGACTGTCGCTTGGGCCATATCAATTTAGTAGTTACACTGTTCCCTAGAAATTTGGAATTCCTCTGTATCCTCAGTGTATCTCCATCACAAGGACTGAAAGCAAAGTGTAGAGATCTCCCAAGAGATCACCACTATCCATACTGCACCAGCCAACATTAGTCACGTGGCTTCTCCAAATCACCAAAGAGTTGTTTTTATGTATTCTTGTGGGAATAAAAAGGTGGGCTTCATGACCTCCTGTTTTTGGCTATAATGGAGTCTATCAAAGAGCCAGGGAAAGGCACTTCACCAGAAGGGTGTAGGACCTTGCTTTGTAAATACAAAGTGAGTGGCCTCCTGATGGTTGAGGGTGTTGAAGTGACCCACTATGAGTTATGACCCCAAAACTCACAAGCTAAAAGCTTGGTGCCCAGCCTATGTCACTTACTCCTGGCACACACTAGAACCTTAAGAGATGGGATTGGGTTGATCATTTTGCCCCATGCCTGTAGCCGGTAGAGGCAGGAAGATCAGGATATCAAGGTCAGCTTTAGCTACATATGGAGTTTGGTCAACCTGCAATACAGACACCATCCCCACAAATAATAAGAACATAATAATAAAAGAAATAATGAGGGAGTATAGTAGAAGGACATTAGATCACTGTGGAGTGACTGGGGCTGGGATTTTGGTAAGCTGGCCTCTTGCTCTTTTCTTTCTTTACTTACTGGCTGCAATAATAATAATAATAATAATAATAATAATAATAATAATAATAATAATAATAAAACAAGAAGTTCCTTTCATCCCCAAGCACCTGCCAGGATGTGCTGCCCACCCCAAGACCCACAGTAGCAAGACCAATGGATCACGGGCTGGCTGGGACTTCTAAAAACTTGGAGCCAAGATTAACTTTTCCTCTTCCTGTGCTCTTGCCTCTGGTGTTTTGTTACAGTAACAGAGAGCTGACTAACATAAGCGTGAAGGGCAGTGCTATGGTATAACGACGAATCTGTTCTTATTCCCATGTGAATGGAAGCTACCATTGAAAACGAGGGCCTTCCTTCACAGAGAGCACCCTTGTGCCAGGACAGGGATCTTGGTGTATGCTTGGCATCCTTTGGGTAATCTCTTGGATATGTTTTCACGAATTTTGATTCAAGAATGTTAAGCCCAACTTCCATGGTTATCCTCCAGCAGTGACTTCTTAGTGCCCTGGCAAATGTTGCTGGGGCTTTGATTCTTCAGCACAAACATTCCCAGAGACACAGTGAGCCCCTGAGGATAAAGGGTGACTTCCTCCAATAAGCCGAGTCCTCAGTTAAAAATAAATAGGTTTTTAAAAATTATTTATGGAAAATAGAGTCTTCTCTCATACAATGTATCCTTACCACAATTTCCCCTCCCTCCACTCCTCCCAACACCTGCTTCTTTTCCCCAGATCCACTCCCCCTCCATCTCCCTTCCAAAAAGAAAATGACCGAACACCCAGTAAAACAAGATACAATCAGACAAGGCCAGAGCCCTCACACCAAGCCTAGAAAAGCAACCCAATAGGAAGAAAAGAGTCTCAAGAGCAGGTCTAAGTTCAGAATCACACCCACTCACACAGTTAGGAATCCCACAAAACCACAAAGCTAACAGCCACAACATATGTGCAAAGGACCTAGTGAAGATGCCTGCGGGCCCCGTGCTCATTACTTCAATCTCTGTGAAATATCTAGCTTCAGGGAACCCTGATTGCTCTTCAAGCTGATGAGGGAGAGGGACTTGATGGGGGAGGGGGAGGGAAATGGGAGGCGGTGGCGGGGAGAAGGCAGAAATCCTTAATAAATAAATAAATTAAAAAAAAGAATGTCTATGAAAAATAATGTCATGCTGTATCCTCAATAAAGCTGGAAGAGAGGAATTTGAATGTTTTCACCATAAAAAAATAAATAAATAAAACAAATACTTGTTCTCTCTGTTGAGTAGAAACAGTATACTAAGTTCTAAACTGAATGTGCAGGAAAGACCCAGTATTTATCTAGAGAATATTCTGGAGGGAGGTCTAGATAAGAGTGAACCATGCTTTCTACATTTAAATGACATTGCTTAGCAGAGTAACAGAAGAATCCACTCTTGGGGTTCATGAAATTGCACAAACCGAGGGAACATAGTATTTGGAGGATATTTAGTGTTCGGGTGGAGACTTGCGAAATTTCGGTTTGTTTTTTGAAGTCATTTCCTAGCTTTTTTCAAGGTATGTGAGTGTGCTATGGTTGCTCAGTGAAGATTATGTATTTTGCTAGCAAAGTTTAGCATCTCTATTTTACGGACAACAATACAGACAAAAAAAAAAGATTTTCTTGTCTTTAGACTCTGGGTAGAAAATGTTGACTGTTTTAAATGTGTTCATTGTTAGTCTAAAGGAGAGATGGGAAAGAGAAGAAGGATTTAAAGGATGGGACAACGGCTCCATGGGTAAATGGTATATAAGCATGAGAAGCTGACTTTGGATCCACATCATCCACATGAGAACCAGGCATGGTGGGAAGCCCCTGTAACAATAGCACTAGGACAGCAGAGGCAGGTGGATGTCAGGGCTCACCAGCCAGTCTGACCACACTGGTTATTTCCAGATGGACTGAGGAGCTCTGTCTCAGTAAGATGAGAAATTGTAGAGAAAGAGGGCATCATGTTGCCCTCATCTCTGTCTCTCTGGTCTGTGTGTGCATCTGTCTCTCTTTCTTTCTCTCTGTGTGTCCCTGTCTCCCTCTCTCCCTCCCCCTCCTCTCTCTCACACACAAATGAAATAAAAGAAACGAGATTTAAACTTCTAAAACCATGGATAGCTAAGAACAGAGCTAGACAGCCAGGAATACACAAGGTAGTTTTGGATTCAAGACACAACAATAACTAATGGTTATAACTTCAAATTATCAAGACAGTTTTCCATTGAACCCATACACTCTCATTTTTAAAGATAAGAGGTAGATAATATAATTATTTTCTACATTTCTAAAAATTTTAATATTTTATGACATTGGCTTCCATTATAGGTGGAAGTCATGTGACTAGAAAGTTTCTTTCCCCCATGACTAGAGAGAATTTCCTGGCTCAGGAAATAGAAGGGCCCAACTGAATGATGCTTTCAGATAATTAACCAAAGTGTTTTTGTTGTTTAAATGTATCACATGTAGAATTTAGAGTATTCTTACACTCCAGGAAATATTTGGGACACACACTTAAAGAAAACTTATTATTTATTTAACATTTGAATGTAATGGGCAGCCTGTATTTTAATCTGGCAGCCTTACCAATGACCCCCCCCCCAAAAACCTAATATTCCAACTCGGAACTGGTACATTCTGGAATCACTGCACCTAACAAGGCCTGGTTAACTGTCCAAGTCAGCTTCATGCAGCTCTCAGAAGAGGTTTATAAACCTAAAGATAAAACAACCACCTACCGTGACCCTCGGCCTTTCCTCTAATGGTCTTAAGCCAATGAGATAAAAGCTGGACATGAATCTAAAGGAGTTATTCAAAGATGAAACACTAGGAAGAAGACTTGAAGTAGTAGGTTAATTCACTAAGGAGCTTTGCAAAAATTGTCCCCAAAGAACTGAATTCTGTAGTAAGATTGTTGACATGTTAAAGGAAACCACAGGGTAGAAGGTGGGTCCTGATGAGCATTGATTACTGAAACTGCCACTGTGTGTTGAGAACCTGTTTTTGTTTGTCTCTCTCTCTCTCTGTGTCTCTCTGTCTGCTTCTCTCTCTCCCAGTCTTGGTCCTGACCTTCCTAGAGGCTTGCCTCCCTTTCTCAGGCTTGGATAGCTGATAGTTGCTCATAAGGACCCATCTTAGCCCTTACTCCATAACTCTGTCATCTTCTTTCAGTATAGGCCTTTGCATATCCAAAGAGTGACCATTGCCTAGTATGCAAGAAATTTGTGCTAATGTCTGAAGGGATGGAAGAAATGATAGATAATGGGTGGGTGGTGGGGTGAAGGTGTTGAAAATATTACATTTCACTTATAGAAAGACAAAAGAGTATTAATTGTTAATTTATTCATATTTACCAAATCCGAGTCAAAGTCAATTTATTCACAATAGGAAAATAAACAAACTATGATGCATTAATTCAATAAAATTCTGTTTAGTAATAAAAAAGCTATTGAAACAACAAGGGTAAACTTTAGAAAGCCTTGCTGAGCAATAGAAAGCATAAAACACTGCACAGTGCATGACCCCATTTTTGTAAACTAAAGAAATAAGTTTGTATTTGGAGTGGGAGGAAGGGTATGGGCAACTGACTTGGAAGGGGCAGAGGGAACATTCTAGATGATATTGTTCTATTTTGAAATTGGTTTGAGTTAAACAGACTGATGCTGTTGTCGAAGTCCAATAAATGCATATGGGAGGTTTGTATGTAACTAACTTTAACTTGAAAAACAATGCTGCTGTTTGAAATTATGTAATAAAATGTTACCTAATAAAGAGCTTTGGTTCCTGCAGAGAGCTTCACACTAGAGAAATCTCTGAGGTTCCCTGAGGACACTTAAGAAGCTCTCTCAAGATGAGCAAATCACCTCTGAGGCTGTCTAGAATTGTCCACCTCTAACCAGACCTTCAAATACCCAGATCCGAACTGCCAACAGCTGGAGAGAATTCTGTTTAGCCATGCCAACACTCTCTCTTAACACACAGCCCTGCCCCCTAACTTAGGAGAAAGAATATTCCCATGCTTAGAGCATGCTACACTCCTTGACTTTTACCTATCGGTCTCTGCAGGTTAGTGTCAAGGGGAGAAAAGGCCTGCCAGCGTGGATAACAGGTCGATTAGAACTGACTGGCTCTCTGCGTTCATGCAGGGCTCAGCTGCTCTCCCCTGCAGAAGTGTGGCATGAAGATCACTCTCCCTGACACCATTCCTCAGCTGCTGAAGGAGGGGATTTACTTGGGTGAAATTTAGGTCCAAAGGGAACTCAAGTACCATTCCTGTGATTATAAGTGACACATGACCCAGGATTAAAGAGCTGCCTGCCACAGGAAGGACCAAACTGACTCTTTGGGGTTGTTCTGATTTAAGAAAACTGCTTTTGTAGTTATACTTGTGAATGTTTTCCATTGTCAGTCAATTGTTTTCTACATGATAATGAAGAGGAGTTCTTGGGAGGAGGTGGAGAGAGAGAGAGAGAGAGAGAGAGAGAGAGAGAGAGAGAGAGAGAGAGAGACTTTCAGGCTTTCCAGAAAAGAAGGGAAGCCAGAGTACTTCCTGACAAAAGTGTCTGGGGCCCCTGACCTTCTACTTGAGATCAATTCAGATTAGATTTAGACTCTCTCTGCTCACGTGGGAAGGCAGTTTGTTCTGTGTCACGTGAATTATTCAAAGAGACTGGAAGAGAAGGTCTCTAAAGACAAAGGACAGAGAGATGTCCTGGGCCGAATTATGTCCACCTACCCAAATCCGTATGCTAATGGCTTGCCTCTAGTACCGCAGGATGAAGACATGACTAGGCTACAGTGATACCGATAGGGTGAGCTCCGAGTCCAATGGTTATAGGAGATGGAGAAGCATATTAGTGCTGTATTCGATTCTAGCGCATACACAAATCATGATTTCTCCATTCCATCATTAAGAGTTAATGTTCTCAGACATTGTAAAGCAAGTGCTATAGAGAGTCCTTAAATGTAGGTCAGGTATAGACCATTGGTAGCCTCAGCTGCAGTGGAGACCTCATCAGATGAGAGACGCCAGGTCCATGGGATAGTCACAGGTGTGGGGTGTAGCCAGCCTGAGCCTAGAAGATAAGCTGAGTGTGTTGCAGACCACCAAGTCAAAGAAACAGAACTACCTAAGCCGTTGGAAGTCCAGAAGATCATGAATGAGGTCCAGATGTCAGATATTGAGCTAAGGGATTTGGGGCTGTGCTGTGGGTCTTTAGATTTGCTTGAAGCAAAATTGTTTCCATGCCCTGGTTCTTCCCTTTTCAGTAAGAAAGTATTTAACTGAATTTTTTGGTTTGTTCAGTTGGTTTTTGTTTTGTTTGTTTGTTTTTGTTTTGTCTTGTTTTACTTTACAGGAATTAACAGTCAAAGCACTTTGTATCTTTAAAGAGACTTTGATCTTTGAAAATGTTTGAGTATTTTACAGACTTTTAAAGTCATACTGTATTTTATAATGCGAAACAACTGTGAAATCTTGGGGATAAACAAGAAAAGTTGCAATTCAATAGTGACGTGTTTGTGTGTCAAGTTGAGAAAGGATCAATAGTGCTGATTGGTTTTTATCAACGTGACACAAACATGAGTCACCTGGGAAGAAGGAATCTCAACTGAGGGATAACTTCTATCAGATTTGCCTGTGGGCATGTCTCTGAGGCATTAGTAGTTGATGTTGGTGCCTCCCTGGACATGGAGTCCAGGGTTGTGTAGAAAAGCAAGCTGAGCAAGTCAGCTATAGAGAAGGCTGGCCTTAAACTCACAGAAATCCACCTGCCTCTGCCTCCCAAGCGCTGTTACCAAAGGTATGCGCCACCACTGCCCAGCTTTTTCCTACTTTCTATGTTAGGATCCTTTTCCTTGTGGGTCATGAGGTAACAGAAAATTCTCATCATGTGTAAATGAGCTTTCATTTCAATTTGGTTTGAGATATTTTATTCACCTATATTTATAATTATGAAATCACATGT
>NC_022033.1:18286723-18293451 GCF_000317375.1 Microtus ochrogaster | reverse complement strand
TGACACAAACATGAGTCACCTGGGAAGAAGGAATCTCAACTGAGGGATAACTTCTATCAAATTTGCCTGTGGGCATGTCTCTGAGGCATTAATAGTTGATGTTGGTGCCTCCCTGGACATGGAGTCCAGTGTAGAGAGAGCACGCCCTTTGGGGGCAGGATGGCCTCGGGCAAATGTTTATAAATTGGGGTGCACAGACACTGGGTTTCCCTTCCTGTTTCCTGTTTCTGGGCATCGCGGGAACTTCGGTTGCATGAGTGTGCTATTTACATTGAAGTTGTATCATCTTATACCAATTGGCCTGTATTAATTCGATCCTCCTTCAGTCCAGGGTTGTGTAGAAAAGCAAGCTGAGCAAGTCAGCTATAGAGAAGGTTGGCCTTAAATTCACAGAGATCCACCTGCCTCTGCCTCCCAAGCGCTGTTACCAAAGGTATGCGCCACCACTGCCCAGCTTTTTCCTACTTTCTACGTTAGGATCCTTTTTCTTGTGGGTTATGAGGTAACAGAAAATTCTCATCGTGTGTAAATGAGCTTTCATTTCAATTTGGTTTGAGATATTTTATTCACCTATATTTATAATTATGAAATCACATGTATCTATTTTTTTTTTAGTTTATAACATATTTTATGTTCTTTTCAGAAAATTTCCCCTGTCAAAGTCGTAAAGATGTTCTTCCACATTGCCTTTTGGGATGATGAATTTTGACTGCTAACCAGGCTGGATTAAGGGAGGTCACAAGAACAGCACACTTCTGGGTCTGTGACAGTGATCCTGGTAAGGACTGACATTAGGTAAACTAAAGGGGAAAGAAGCACCTTAAGTATAGGCCAGACCCTCCCATAGGCTTAAGGCCTGGAGGAAACAAAACTCGGAAGAGAAAGGAGGCTCCGTGTGCGAGGGCACGTTCTGCTGCTACCCACGGGCATGAGACCAGTTTGTCACCCCTTGAAAGAGGATTCACACCAGCAACCGCCCTGGAAATGAACTCCAGCCCTTTAGCGTCAACCAGAGAGACATCTTAAATCTCTGCTTCCTTTCCCTCTGAGGACTCCATGTTAGGCTGAGCAGATACTGGTGTTTCTGGCTCTGTAGTATGCAGATGGCGATTGCATGACTACCGAGCCTCTGATCATGGAAGATGGTGTCATGAGTCCCCGTCTGTTATTATGTATGCATTCTATTGCTGATGCTCCTCTCTGTGACACTAATGTCCTTCTAAACTTCTCAAGTTTCATTTCGGACTCAGATCATTAAGCACTTAGAATTTAAAGTTTTGTAATTAAGTAAACAATCACTTTCATTTTTCTTTATGGATTTGTAATTGTTGAAAGTCATTGAGTGTTTATTCCTTTTGGAGAGGGACATGTGCACGTGGAGGTCGGAAGACAACTTGCGGAAATCCTTAATTACTAAAACTTTAATAAAGTCTGGCAAGATTTTATGGATATTGTCATATTCTCTCTCTCGTTTCTGTTATCCAAGAACAGAAAACTCCTAACTTTGTCCCCTTCCCCTCTGCTCAGGGTATGTAAGTGGTGACATGTTACACTGTCTGGCTCGGGGTTGTACTGAATTTCCTCCTTTTGTACAAAGCATAGGGCATTACTTATGCTAGGTTTTTCTCCCAAGATCCCAAAGAGAACCCTAGGGGTATTCCCAGTGCCAGCCCAAGGATCAGGCAAGCATTCAGACAGGAACTGAACATGGACCAAACAAGAGTCAAGAATTTGTCTGCCAGTATAAACAAGCTTTTATACTGTATGAGTGACATCACAGGTCACACAAGTCATTAGGTCAATCACCAGGTACCAGAAGTAGCTCAGGAAAGGAATATGCAAACACACATATTTGGCATCCCTTCATTTGCTGTTAGGATGGAATTGCTAGCCACTATGGTCCAGAACCCCAGTTCAGCTGGGAATCAGGGGAAGAGTGTATCTGAAACCTTTCAGTACTGCTGCCTAGATGTCATTAAGAAACGCACATCTTGTCCCCAAATTCCCAACTCAGAGTCAGGTTGCACAGCAATCAAAACAACACGGCACTTGTCACTATCACTGTTTTATATTTGTGTGGTTTGTGTCTTACTCTGATTTATTTGTGTGTGCTGCACATGTGTTCATCATCTCTATGTGGATGCTCATGTGTGCGGAGGTCAGAGGTCAGTCCTGGATGTTGTTCCTTAGCTACTGACATCTCTCGTTTTGAAGCCAAGTCTCACTTATTGCTTTGGCCAGGCTGCTGGGTCAATGAGCACCATGGACGCATCCACCCCTACTTCCCTAGCACTTGGACTCTAAGTGTCTGCCTCTTTTGTGGGGGTTCTGGGGGCTGAACTCACGTCCTCACATTTGTTGACAAGAACTTTGCTGCCTGGGCTATCTCTCCGAGACCCCTTTCTTTGATTTCATCAGTATTTTCATTCATAGCAGTTAGTTTTATAATAAAGAGTCATCCTAGGATATTCTGAAATACTTTTAAAACAAGAAAGAAAAAGAAAAAACCATCTTGCAATCTCCAGGAATCGTTTTAGACTTCATGATAGACTGCTGTCTGGTGTTCCTGCTTTCTCCAGCTCTGCTAGACATGGGTGGAAAGCGAGTGCACCAGAGAGGGTTCCTCAAGTGCTATCTTTGCCAACTTCTGTCTTGATATTTGTAATCAGAGTGCTGGCGGGGGGATTCATTATTAAACAGTGATATAGCTTCCAGAGTCTGGAGAGGTCGTGGGAGCACCATGCTCAATGAGTTGTTTTAGGTGACAGCCTCCCTAACTTTCCCCAACTTAGTTCTTGAAAAGAGACTTAACACTTTGGCCTCCATCTCAGAGTTGGGGAAACAGATGAGGCATGGCCGCCCTGTGTAGAAGTTGTTTCAAAGGCTGTTTCCTTTATTCTTGACCTTACCAGTTCTTTTCTGATTTTTTTCCCTTCCTTTTCAGAAATCTATCTTCTTCGTGACCACACAGAACGCTCTGATGACAGCTTAATGCTGTCTCGCAGGCAACTTGAAATGCAGCAGTTGTAAAAGCCGCCTTGTAATAATGGGAGTCACTCACTTTTGAGCCTATAACTAATTCAAAAGCATTTGAAATCTCCCAAAGAGAGCATACTGCAATGGGAAGCAATTCCCCAAGCCCAAGGGTAAGGCTGGGAGACAGGCTAAGTCTATCAGGCAGGGCTGCAGGCAAGCAAATAGAACCCTGAAGATGGGGAGCCCAAAATAGAAGGAAAACATAGAGCCCCACAGTCAGGCCACCTCATCAACTCCCCTGAAAGTCTGCATTGCTACTACATAAACTCACCCTGATGCACTGCTCTCATCGTAAGCAGGGCTCATGTATTTGTGCATATGTTTGTCAATCAACTAACATCAACAGGGCTCCAATTAAGCGTGGAGCATTCTGTTATGCCCAGGAGAATGCAAACCACAGCAAACTGCTCACTGTTATTTTGAGCAGCCCACAGTGGTTTACTTGAACATGAAGTCATTGACTTCAATCTGCTTGGTACAGTTCTAGGCATGTTTTTTTCTCAACAACTTTCAGATTTTTGTAAGAAAACAGACACTTGTAAAATAGAACTAAAAGTATGTCGTTAGCAAGAGACTGGTGAGAAACATTGGCCTTACGGGGTTAAACTGAGAGGTTACAGAAAAAGATGTTATTTGAATGAAATTATTCCCCAAAGCAACAAAATGTGGTGAAAAGTTAATTAGGTATAATTAACTAATAATATGTCCATCTATATGGATGGTTTAATATAGCAAAAACAAAATGAAGATGGTTTTCAGAGCTCAGCTCTGAACTTTTATTGAGAATTTTAAGTTGTATCCAAAAGACTTGAGAGGCTAGGCTTTCAGAGAATAGAAAAGACTTTTCTTAGCCTCCATGAAATATTTGTAAATGAGAAACAAATGCAATTCTTGAACCTAAGGTTTGGTGGTCATTGCGGAAGAGGGACTGAAAAGATTATAAGATCAGAGGAACAGGAAGTCGAGATCATTTCTACTAGACACGTCAGAGAGGCTACACCCATGAAGTATCATCAACATGGCTGCCTAAATGAGACCTGGACAATGGACATGCTAATATGGAAAGCAGAAAGATCAAGAGATCACAAACCTATATGAAGAACTATGAGGAACTGGGAAACGCTGAGAGTAAAAGAAATGATCTTCCCAGGGAAGAACCTATCAGCTGATTATTCAATACCAAGTGGCTGGTCCTAAGATCGTACATACACAGCTAACATTATATGGACAGAGCTGCTTTGTATTTACGTATTTAGAAGTAAGTGTGTGTGTGTGTGTGTGTGTGTGTGTGTGTGTGTGTAACAGCAATCAAAGAAAAAAGATGCCATGAACTTGAAAGATAGCAAAGGGGAATCCATGGGAGAAGTTGAAAGGAGGAAATGAAGACAATGGTGTAATTATATTATATTTTTTAAATTATTGAAAAAATAAAGTTTGGAAGGAATGACAAGCAGTAACTTGGGGATAACGGAAGCCATGGATATGATGGAAGGAAAATGCATTCATACAGGAAAGATAGAACTATCTCAGGCAAACAGCAGCAACCCACGGAGACTGTAATTTCATCCGGGGGAAGCTAAGGCAAGATTTCAAGGTTAGGCTAGCCTGGGCTACATGTTGAGCTTAAAGCCACCAACTTGGAAAGAAAGGGAGAAGAAGAGAAGGAAATGGAAGGAGAGGAGAGGAGAGGGGAGAGGGGAGGAAAGGGAAGGACACAGGAGAGGGAAAGAAGGAAACAGAAAGGAGAGGTAGAGGGAGGGGCAGAGGCAAGAAAGGGGAAAGTAGAAAGGAAAGGGAGAAGGTAAAGAGAGGGGAAAGGGAAGAAAAGAGGGGAGGGGGAAGAGGAAGGATGGAGAAAAAGGAGTATAGAGTCAAGGAAGGAGCAAGGTATTAAAGACCAGTGCTTGGGGGAACAGCCAGGGACAAGGAAAATTCTAGCGGGCATCCTCATGGAAGTAAACCATAAAAGATCAGATACTATGTATAATCCACTTCAAGTGCTAGAATTAAAGATGCAGCCATCTTGAATCTTCCAGTGCAGCAGAGGATCTGACCAAACAAACCATGAAATCTGAAGAGAATAGAGCATTATTTTAAGTCACTAGTTTTAAGGTGGTTTGTCAATCGACAGCAACAAAACAACTCTCAACTGTGCCCCGTGTCTCTGCTCTGACCCATGCAGTAGGGATCCTGAATCATAGAGAGTGGCAATATCTATTTTGTTGTTGGGGAGACTAAGAAAGCAAAGCTGCACCCCTCTTCCCAAGATCAAGCCACACAGGTTCAAGACTAACTTTGTTACCATTTTGCTTTCTGGAGAGTATAGAGAAGTTGCTGTAGCCTGAGAATCAGGATCCATGTGTTCTAACTACTCTCTGTAACCTTGAGCTGCATCACCTAAGCCACTTGTGCCCAGTGCCACCACCAGCAGAATGTCCTCACATGCCCTGCCTATCTCACAGCAAGAGGAGAGCAGAGGAGAAAACACGTTGAGAACTCAATTATATGATGAAAACACGAGCCATGGCTATAAATGAGATCCAGTACTACTAATTAGATTCATTTTCATTTATTGAACCCACGGCCCCCTCAGATTATTTGATGGGATAAAAGAAAATATTTTTACAGTTTTTTTTAAATTTATTTATTTATTAAGGATTTCTGCCTCCTCCCCACCACCACCTCCCATTTCCCTCCCCCTCCCCCGATCAAGTCCCTCTCCCTCATCAGCTTGAAGAGCAATCAGGGTTCCCTGTCCTGTGAGAAGTCCAAGGACCGCCCACCTCCATCCAGGTTTAGTAAGTTGAGCATCCAAACTGCCTAGGCTTATTTTTACAGTTTTAAAACAGAGACACTGTAGTTAGAATTTTTGTTGGGCTGCCTACAAGTTCCAAAATAAAGACATGGAGACTTATTATTAATTATGAATACTTGGCCTTAGTGTAGGCTTATCCCACTCGCTCTTTTAACTTAATCTAACCTGTTTCTAATCATCTATGTTTTGCCTTGGGGCATTTTACATTTCTATCATTTTTTTATGTCCTACTTCCCTGCTTCCTCCATGTCTGGTTGGCTGGACCCTGGCATCTCCCTAGTGTCTCTTTTCTTCCTTTCTTTTCCTGACCCTAAATTCTTCCTCCTGCTTATTCTCCTGCCTCTACCTCCTCCCTCACTATTGGCCACACAGCTTTTTAATTAGACCAATAGGGTGCCTTAGGAAGCAAGGTGAAACAGCAACACATCTTTACATTGTTAAATATTCCACAACATAAACAAATACAACACATCTTCGCATAGTTAAACAAATGCACCACATCATTGTATAGTTAAACAAATATTCCACAACAGGGCACCTTCATCTTGCAAAGGTAGGTCTTCACAGAAAGGGTGTGGCTAGCATTAGAACCCAGGTCAGAATCTGAACTACACCAGAAAGAGCCACAGAAAAGAAAAAAATACATAAAATAAAACCATAAAGCAATTCCAAGTCTACCAATCAGTACAAGAGGTGTCCTGTTAACAGTCCCTCGTGTGCTCTGGTGTGAGTATACCAGAGACTCTACAAGAAGATATTCTCTGTGCTTCTTAAAAACCCTTTGCTCCCAGTGGTGATGACGCACGCCTTTAATTCCAGCACTCAGAAGGCAGAGGCAGGCAGATCTCTGTGAGTTTGAGGCCAGTCTGGTCTACAA
>NC_022033.1:18284290-18286623 GCF_000317375.1 Microtus ochrogaster | reverse complement strand
AACTTTGAAACCATCCTGGGAGCTGGTAGAGAAAAAGCTGGTAGGAAAAAACTGTAGTGTGAGACTCCCAAGCAGAAGATGATGAGATCATAAAAGTTGCTAAGGATGAAAAGCAATCTGATGATGTCCCAAAGGGAAGTGTTTAAGTGGGTGGCAGGGAGACCTCCTACTGCAACTGGAACAGAGCCCAGCGGGTGACAGTGGAAGACAAGGTTCAAAGGTGGGGCCAAGGCAGCCAGAGCACTGGAAGCAGTAGGGTAGGGGAGGGTGTTTCATGGGCGTGGCTTACAAGGTTGTTGAAACTGGCTAATCAGTCTGTGTACAAGGCTGCTGCCATCCCTTCTGTTAGGTTCCCCCAAAGATCATGGCAGGCATTTAGGAAGAGATGAATAAGAGCAGTGTAGAAATCTTACATCCAAAAAGTAAAAGGGAGGAAAACAATTTGAAATGCAAGAATGAGCTGCATAGAGAAAAACGTTAGTGATTAAGGAGCAGAGAAAGATGCCCCGCATCAGCAGCTCTCGTGGAGCACAAACCGGAACCACTGTAGGAAAGGACAGGGTCGGACAGGTGAACCACAGGTGCAGCTGGAGCTTGCAGATGAGGGGCAGCCCACCGGGATGTCAGGTCTTTGAATCAGCCTTTACCAGGGTCCTGGGACAACGGGCCTGGTCACCACATGGGAAATTATGCAGAGAGAGGGTGGGAGAGGGCCGTTGGAGGTCAGCTAAGAGCCCTGGGGGAAATGGCACAAAACCGAAGAGTCAGACATTGCAGAAATTACACAGCAGTGATGTGAGCAGAGGTGGACAGTTCCAAAATTGAGGGAAGGATCAGGTCTAAGATAAGGTCAAGCCAAAGGTGATGTGAGAACCAAGAAACCTCTAGACTGGCAAGTGAGATTCTTGGTCAAGTCTTCCACTAAGAGCAGATCTTCCCAGTCTTTAAACACAGAGTGGGTAGAGAAGAAACAAGCAAGGGCATGTTTCGCTCCACAAGCAAAGAGAAACATGTCTGGAAGTGGGGTGATGATACTCAGAAGCCACACTTGCCCCGTGGAAGGTTTTTGAAGGCCTCATTATGAAGGATCAAGAGCCAGTATTACAGTAGCAATTTTGAAGGTGTTTGATGGGACATGTAAGTACCACCAACTGGGACAGTCACAGGAGCAGCTTAAGGAGTGGCTGAGAGGTTTCACGGAATGGAGGGAGGCTGGGCATGTTGGCAGCAATCAGAATGGATGAAAATCAAGACAAAGTTAGGATGATGTAATCTCATTCTGCAGAAACCATGTGGAGACAATAAAGAAGGGGATGGGTCAAAGAAGCAATACAAATGACCAATAAACATGAAAGAAAAAAATGCTCAACTTCTCTAGTCATTAGAGAAGTCTGAATTGATGGTCGTGATGGGGAAGAAAGAGATGCCGAGGAGGATGTGAGCAAAGGGAAGTCATCAAGCACTTCTGCTGGGAATGCAAACTAACACAGCCACTATAGAAACCAGACTGAGGTGTCTCAAAAAAAAAAATTAAAAGATATCTATCATGTGACCATGCTATATCATTCTTGGATGATTACCCCCAAAGACTTGTAGTCGACCTCTCACAGAGATACCTGCACACCAACAACGCTCAGCTGTTCACAACAGTTGAGTCATGGAACCTACATAGGTGTCCATCTGCGGAGCAGCAGAGAAGGGAAATGTAGCATATACACATCGGCATTTCTTTCAACCATAAAGGGGACTGAAGTCACGTCATTTGCAGGAAAACAGATGCAACTAGAGGTCATTATGTTAAGGGAATTAAGCTAGCCCCAGAAAGACACACGCATGTGTTTTCTCACTAGTGGTTCTTAGGTTTTTATAGAGCTACATGAAACCATGTGTGTATAACTAACATGAACGTCGGTGTAAAATCATCTAAAGGCGAATAGCAGCCAGGGGGAGCATAGGGATGGCAGGGAACACGTTGGGGGAGGGGGAATATGTTAACATGCAATATGTACTTCTATGAAAACATCCTCGTGTAACATGGTACTGTGTAAAATGAATGGGCACAGTGAAAATTAGAAAATAAAACATCTGGTAAGGATGCGCAGGTGAAGAGCCTGGGAAGCACCTGGCTCCAAAGGACTCTGCTCTGTGCTCCTCACCACCCAGCCAGTGCCACTTCCTGCTGGCCACTTACTTGGTCATTGCTATGGAGCCATTCTTCTCCAGAAAATGCCAATCCCCTCCAGTACGCTAGAAATGATAGCCCGATTGATTCTTAATCATTTTCATGTCTCAAAACTAATTACTTTCTAAAGGTGACATTGTGGACAAGTCTC
>NC_022033.1:18253085-18284190 GCF_000317375.1 Microtus ochrogaster | reverse complement strand
TGTGCACGCACATGCATGTGTGTGAGTGTATACGTGCACAAAGGAGGCATATACATACACAGCTGTGAACAGTGTATTTGTCCCTTTTATTAAAAAGTAACGTTGTCACAGCCCTGATCCTACACACAATTGCAACTGAAAGCATGCTGGTATGGAAAAATAAAACATATCTGAGAAATTTCCTCCTGTTCAAACAGGGTAGAATCCCCCATATTTCCTCAGTTTATTACAGACTTTCTAATAATTCCAGGTGATACTCGCTCAAAAGAGAAATCCGTTGCCTTTGTTAAGTAGTTAGGCCCAAACAACTTAGTATTTAAGTCCTGAAAACTTAACAACCATTTGAAAAAACAAAAAGACACAATTTCAAAGTGATCCCCGACGCCCTGTATCAGCTGCCTTTCTGATTAGCTCTGTCCTTGCTCTTCTTGCCTCCCCAGCTGAAGCACCCTCCCAGGTCTCTCCTCCGCACAGCTGTCTCCCGCACACATGACACCTCTCACCTTCCAGGCCTGTCATGCCCTCCCTCCCTCTCCGCAGAAATATGCTCATGTCTTCCTCTACACTCCCAAAGGACCCTGCTCATCCTTTAACACACAGCATCACAGTTAGTCTCAGGTGATAGACTGCGTGTCTTTAAGTGAGGGAGCATGTTTAATTCATAGCCCTTTCCTTGGCTCCTAATGGGGTCTGCCACCTCCTAGGTGCTTGTTGCATGTTTATGCATTGAACGAACGATCCATGCCACCAAACTCGAGGAACAACTTTGAAGTGACAGTATAGGAAAACCGTAGGTGCCAGGCTACAAACAGAAGCAAAGCCACGTGGGCCTATGCAAGCCCACAAACACACGTGCATTTATATGCATGTTAACATAAGCATCTGCCTGCATCGTAGCTGCTGGAAAAGAGATTCTGGGGTCTCTCCTTGGGAAGAGCACAGAACTTAAATACCTGCCTAAGGCCACACAGTATATAGCAGAAGTATATTGCAAACCATAGCAAATTAGCTTGAATCCATTTTCTTGCCCAATCCATCTCTCATTCCTCCTGGTTAAATCTTGGGAATGCATAGAACATAAAATCTTTCTCTAAAGAAATGAAGTAATATCTCTCTGCCTTGCCCCTGTCCTCATCCCTAATGCTCAGTGATACTCAGACAACCCATGATTATAAAATGTCTTTGAATTCAACAAATCCCACAAATGGATGTGTAGCCTCCTAACTTGAGGAGGCTCTGGAATGATGGTCTGAAAAGAGCATGTCACCCCCATGGCGGAAGACGAAAGGCAGGGACATCAATGACCACAAGGTTATGTAGTTCCCTAGATGCCGAGAAGTATGCAGTAGACAGAGAACACATGTTGTAAGGGAAGTCCCACATTTTTCCACAGAGCAGAACCCTGGGACCTTAGAAAATAGGGGTTCTATTCCAATCTGTCAAATTCAACTGATCTCCAAAGAAAGTCACACCCTCGCTGATGTCTATGCAAACCAGACAGCCCTGTCTGCTTTGAGAGCAGGACACAAGGTGTCATCCCGGCTTTGCCACATTTTAAGGCACACCTCTGCACAGCCCATGCCTCACTCTCCTCTGAACACACTTTGTGGAGCATGCCAGACTGGATTATCTTTAGCTCCAAAGTCACAGCCCATCCTATGTAGATTCTAAGTCCCATCCTAAAATATTTATGATAGTTACCCTAAAATAGGGAGAAGATAGACTTTAAGGTAAAAGTGGCTATTTCAACTTTTATCTAAAGAACTCAGAAACTTGAGGGAAGATGTCAGTGGTCACAGAACCCACAAATATAGTCTTTTACATTAGATTCATTAGCCTCCCCTGGAATGGCAGGACAGGGGCACTCTGAGTGCTCCCTGATTGTCTAAATGCTCACCATTGTTCTATCAAAATTATCACCTCCTAAGAAATGACAAATACCACTGAACACATCCCTGTCCTGCCTTTGTACAGGACCATCACACCAGAGTCAATTTGTTTCCTCCCCTTAAAAACACTGTCAAAACAGGATCATCAGAGTTGGGGAGATGGTTCAGGAGGTAACTCGGCTGCTGTGTAAACAGGGGAACTTGAGTTCAGATGCCCAGCATCTGTGAAAAAATTGCACTCACCAGCATGGGTGCCTGACTGTGATGTTGGGGAGACAGAAGCAGAGATAAGTAGATCCCTAGAGCTTGCTGAGTCAGTGAACTCCAGGTTAAATGGAAGATATTGTCTCAAAAACAAGGGAAAAACAACTAAAGAAGACACCTGAAGATACACTATGGCCTCTGTATGCATTAACACACACCACACACACACACACACTCACTCATCAACCCCTTTCCTAGTCAAGAACAACTTAGAGCAATGAAGTCATTTTCTTACAGCCACACAAGAAAACCCATTTGAAAATCCAGATGGGCAGTATTTCTATATCATCTTCTTTCCACTGTGGCATGAAGCTGACTGTGACAGCAGGGAACAGAGTATGGGAGGCAGAATGAGCTATGAGTCAGTAATAAGGAAGTACCCCCAGACAAAGCCCAGAGAACCTGGAGATTTTATCAGCTCAGTGATTTTCCAGCAATCCATTCCCTGTCAAAAAGCACGGTTTAAAGTTCTCGAATGCTTGATTTACTCACAGAGAAGGGAGCTTGTGTTGCTGTCCTCCCCAGGTGTGCTCCCAAGTGTGCTCCCAGGTGTGCTCCCAGGTGTCCTCCCCAGGTGTGCTCCCAGGTGTCCTCCCCAGGTGTGCTCCCAGGTGTGCTCTGTCACTGTGCCTTCCACACTGTTCTTCTTCCTTCAAGTTTGCTCGAGAAAATGCTGTCACTTAGTATAAGCTTCTAGACAGGAAGCTGTTGGTTCCTTTAAGCCTGAGAGGAAAGATACCAACCACTGCCCTTACATCCCCACAGTTTGCTAAGCCACCCATTCAAGAGCCCATGCCCTGTGCCTCAGTTTAGGTCCTCAGAAGAAAAGTAGACCCATGCATAATTGAGATACGTGTGTGATCCATTCTAGTGCAAGATCAAAGAAAGAGACAGCACAAGACTCGAAGAGCAACTTCATACTAAGAGGCAGATGTGACTCCTGGGAAGAGAGGAGAAGAAGAAAGGAGTAGGTCTCCAGTTTGCAGCATCTGGGATATGTCAGTCACCCACACTTACAAAGGCTTTCTGAAGAGGAAATATAAGAAACACATGCTCCCCTAGCTACCACAAGTGTGGCCATCTCAAAGCTTTTGCAGTCAAAGTCAGTCTTGAATTTGGGGTAGAGGGATAGCTTTCTGGAAGGAAAGGCTACGTTCTGCAGCATCTGTCTCATGAGACACTGAATACTATTCTATCGCCCATTGAGAACGGCTGCCTTTCCAGGTTTGGGTGAGATACACTTTTAGTCCCAGCAATCGGGAGGCAGAGGCAGGTGGATCTCTGTGAGTTTGAACCAAGCCTGGTCTACAAGAGCTAGTTCCACGACAGGTACCAAAGATACACAGAGAAACCATGTTTTGAAAAAACAAACAAAAAAAAAAACAAAGAATGTCTTGTCTCTCATTTTAATACCAAATAGTATCTAGAGAACAATAAAGAGGAGGTAATGCTATTCTATGAAACAGTGAGTTTTTAAAAAATAAAATAAAACAAAGGAAAAGCAGATCAAAGGAAAAGCAGATCCACAAAAGATGGAAAATAATAGCCTAAATGTTTTCACTCAAAAAAAAATTGTTCACATCCTACCTGTTAACTTCTGTTGTAATGTCCCATTGAAGGCTATTCATTTGTAAATGACACATGTAAATCTACTATGTACCAAGTATGGTTTGGGCTGATAGGAATGCTCAGATATTCACACTTCCAGCCTTCAAAGAATGAAATCTTTAATTGTAGTGGCATTTCAATTGTATGTTAATAACTAAAGCCTGAAGATCTGAGAGGAAAATAGTCCCACTGGTCAACCAGACCAGGTTATGGTAATGCACACCTTTAATCTCAGTAGCCATGATGATACACACCTTGAATGCCAGTAGCCACAATAGTTGCCATAGTAACTGGGCAGTGCGTGCCTTTAATGACGGTGGAGCATGCCTTTAATCCCAGTGAAGTTACCTGGCGCGAGTGAGACAGAAGCACAAAGCATACAACAAACCAGCTTAGGAATTTATTAGAGGAGACGTGCACAGGCCTGGTGAAGTTGGTGTGCAGAAAGAGAGGGCTGAAAATGGCGCTTCCAGCTTTTAAAAGCTGCCTAGCACATCCGTACAGGGGATGATGTAGCTACATCATACACAAATGACAGAGCTCACGTATGTGCTCAAGGGCTTACATAGCTACGTCATATGTAGATGATGCAACCATTCCACATGTAGGTCACGCAGGCAACAAGGTATTTTTGCCTGAGGGTTTGTCCATACATGCATGGCCCTGGAACCCGGAAGTGCCAGCCATGCTGGTTGGCTAGAATCATAACACCCAGTCCTAGAGAGGATTATAAAATGGGAGGAAACAGCTCTCAACACACAATATCATTCTGAGATTCCTGGAGGCAGGGTCTCCATTTCAGACTGAGGTTGGGGTAAGAGCCAGTGGCTGGCTGTTTTGTTCTTCAGATCTTCAGGTTGAACCCCAATTTCTGACCCTGAGTTTTTATTAATCATGCTTCATTTAATGGTGAAGCATCCCGGTAAACTGAAACATTTGCTAAGTACTCAAACTACAGGAAGCACACAAGCACATCAGAGATGCCTGCTGTGATCAGAATGTGATCTGTTACATAAAATTCAACTCAACTGGAGTTAAACAATGTGCCCCATACAAGATATCTTGAAATAAAGTGGAATTTTCTTCTGGTTTTGTGTTCAAGGATGTTATCAAAGCCTCAAATTATTCTTGATAACAAGATCTTCAAATGCATTCAATAACACTCCACTTTTTCCATGATGTCTAGTGCTACCATCTTGGTGATCTCTTTCCCACAGTGTCTGGGCATCTGATTTAACCAACTAGAGTCTTCCACAGAAACTTTCATGTCACCACAATCAAGTTCTAACTAAGGGTTGTGACTAACAGTGTCCCACTTTCTGATATCAGGTCCTCCATCATTGAGATGACTTGAGATATAAATAATAGGTGTAAATTAACTCAATTGCTTCTTACTTCAAGATGATTTATGGGCAAATAATGATATGAAGAGGTTTTGGGTTGCCTCAGTGAGTAACCGATGTTGTCACTCCCAACTTCATCCATTCTCCTGAGAGGGTGTGCTTGCAGCTATGAGATTCTTGTCAACATCTACCAGGGGCTCCTCTGTCCTCCACCAAGAGATGGGGTAAAAGAGTCACGGTGAAAAACTCTCTGAGAGAAAAACAAAGAAGTACAGTCCCAGAAACTCTAAGAAAATATCACTTTCTCTTTCATTGGCTCAAAAGGAACCAAGTATGAGTTTTAATAGTTAAAATAGTTCTGAACCACGTATAAAGTGTAATGGTCAAGATCAATGGCCAGATTTACTGATCTAAAAGCACCCAAGAGTCAAAACTTTGAGAATATTTATAAGAAAATTTCTGCATGGGGTTAATGGAAGAGGGAAGATCCCACCCTAACTGTGGGCAATGCCATGCCATAGGCTGGGGTCCTGATCAAATAATGAGAGTGTGAGCTAGTCGCCATCATTCATCCTTCCCCTGCTTCCTGGCTCTGGATACAATGTGACCCAGCCACCTCACACTTCTTCTGTCACAAAATCGCCACCATGAACTACACCTTCAAACCTCAAGCCCAAATAACCCTTTCCTTCCTCAAATTGCTTCTGCTGGGTATTTCGTCCCAGGAGCAAGAAGAGTAATTAGTACAAAAAGGCTGGGTCTTCTTCCTACAAAGAGCATGAATTTGAATTGGAGAAGTGCCCATCCTAACAAAAAGTAGATTTATTGTAAAAGTTGTGGTTAGAGAGTGAACCCCACAACTTCTACTATGGATGATCACAATGATGATGATGATGATGAGACCAAACACTCAGTGAACCCATCTGTGCAGAAGACCTTACTAAGAGCGTTGGTAGCTAATGATGGCTGTACCACTGCTCCTAGCCTGTTCCCAAGAAGCACAGCCAGAACAAGAGCCTAGCTCTCCTACACAGCCCCTTCTAAAATAGAAACCTAACCAGGTTCAGTTGAAACTGCTTGCATCCCTCCGTCCAACTCTGGGCACCTATTCTTCTCTGCTCTGTAGACTTAAAGTGTGGGTGGGATAGATATAATTACTGAATTTAGGCAAGCTCTTGAAAGGACCCCAAAGGTCTTTTTACTCAAATAGGAAAGCATTTGTTCTAATGAGCCCCACTCATCACCTCCTGACCTTGGAGCTCAATTCATTTTATACAAGAAAAGAGCTGGGTGTCTTTGACCCTGCCCTTGGAGATAGTTCCTTTTAAAAGGTTATTGCTGTTCACAGCAGGGGCCTAACTAGAAATGGGCTATGAGGGACTCTGGAAGCCTGGCACCTAAAGCAGAAAAACTGAGATTTCTGTAATAACTGGAGAAGCCACAAGAAACCAATCCCACCTGAGCCAGAGTGGCCTCCTCAGATCTGGGCTGTTGTTGTATCATTGAAGCTTTCCTGGAAATCACGAGTAACCGGCCTGCCCTGGGCACACCGGTCTGTCATCTCTGACTCTTGCACTTGACTAAACTCCCTTCTCTCCTTCTTCTAGTACTGAGCTGTCTTTCGGAAGTTTCTTTGGATCATTTGACCCTCAAAGACTGTGTGGGTACCCGTCTTGGCTTTTACCACTCTTTTAGCCTGTTTTCTTTCTCTGATGCAGTTAATTTATGATTTAAAAGATCCCAGTTGTTTGTCTATGTCTGCAGAAGATCACAGACCAATAAGAGTGAAAACTGATTCTGTTTTATTTTCAACTGTACCCTTGAACTCCTAGAGGTACAATAATAATCATGGGGAAACAAGAAAGAAGATGAATCGTTAGACAGCCAAGAAAAAGTGCTATGGGCCTCCTCCTCTTCTCACAACTCCACCAGCCTCATTCTAGAATCTTCTTGCCCTGAATTCGTTTCCCCTTCTGAAAACTTTGATGGTGATGACATACTTTGTCCACTTCCTTCTATCCATTAGTTCGAGAATCTGGGGGCTCAAAGGAGTTGCAGACAGAAGGAGCAACTCATCTAGGTCAACCAGATGATCTACTGTTCGTGGTGTGGAATGCAACCTGCAGACGGCAGACTGCCTGCCACTCCACTGTCAGTGAGTTCCACCTCTCGAGTGGGCATGAAGCATTTAGGGAGAAAAGAGTCTAGTCAAACTCTATGACAGAAACACTGGCTTAGGCAAAAATAAAGGCGTTTCTGCCTTTTGTAAAAATGTGGGTTTTTTTGTTTTTTGAGAATTTCATGCAATATATTGTGATGATATTTCTTTCTGTCCCAGCTCCTCCCAGATTCTCAGGCCCCAAACTTCATATTCTTTCTCTCTTTTAAAGAAAACTGAGACTAAAACAAGCAAGCAAGCAAACAAACAAAAATGGAGTTGGTTTTGTGTTGGCCAACCACTCCTGCCTGGAAGTGTGTTGATGTAGCCAGAGTCACTCCATTGCAGACATTGACCTTCCCTCTCCCAGCTGCTATTATGTGGAAATAGTTTCTTGGCTAAAGTGATAATATGTGTCCACTTCCTAGGCTCTGTGCTGGGATTTTGGCTGAACTGAGCTTGCGCAGCTCTTGTGAGTCCTGCCATGTGAATCAGCCCTGTTGTGTCCGGAAAATGCTACTTCTTTGAAGTTGTCCACCACCTCTGCCTCTTACAGTCTTTCCACCCCCTCTTCCGCATAGATTTCAGAACCTTGAATGGAAGATAAAGGAGTTACTTTCATGGAGAATGTTTTAGAATGCCAGTGCTCTGGCTGACAGGAATCTATAAGATATAAAATGGGTTTAAGAATTCAGTTTTTCATCAAAGAAGTAACAAACTGGATATTTTTCTTTCAGTTTTTAGGGGAGGGGGACTTTCATTGAATCACTGTTCTGTGGAATGGGGCTTTTCGAATTTATTTGTCGTGGAACAAGTTTGTTTCCTTGTTATGTAATTTATTAATTAACATGGGCCAATGTCCAGCTTCACTCTGTAGAATGAGTAGGCAACTCAGTCTTCATGCCAGACAATCACCATCCACCATCCTCAGATGAGAGAGAGAGAGAGAGAGAGAGAGAGAGAGAGAGAGAGAGAGAGAGAGAGAGAGTCTAAAACAGGGTGGATGGGACACAGGTAACAAACTGTGCTGTGACCTTAACTAATGAACAGAGATCTCTGATATGGGAGTCCCCTCTGTCTGCTGTGATTACCATTAATGAATAAAAGAACTGCTTTGGACCTATAGCCAGGCAGAACTTAGATAGGCAGGGAAAGCTAGGCTGAATGCTGGGAAAAAGAAAGGTAGAGTAGAGAGAAGCCATGGAGCCACTGAAGATAGACGCTGTGAACTTTACCCAGTAAGCCACAACAGCCTCATGGCGATATACATATTAATAGAAATGGGTTAAATTAATATAAGAGTTAGCCAATAAGAAGCTAGAGCTAATGGGCCAAGCAGTGATTTATTTAATACAGTTTCTGTGTGATTATTTCAAGTCTAAGCTAGCCAGGCGGCTGGGAACCAACAAGCAGCCTGCTGCTACTGATCTCATTTCTGAGCAGCATACAGGTTTACATCTAGAGTCCCATGAGCCAACTGGAGTGGCAGAATTCAGTCATCCACCAAAGGGTCCTCCTCCTCTCAGTAGATAGAGCTACACCCTGGATTTGAAGTGCCTACACTAGACCTGGGCTTAGACAGGGACAGTGTTCCTCTTGTCTCCATCTCTGGTTTTGAAGAGTCCCTACCACATGGAGCCACTCTGGCAACTAACCTCCGTGTTTTACACACTATGAGTGGTTGTTACTGTGACACTGATCTGGATTGCTGGTGGGTTTCATTGTTGTTTTATGAAATACAGGATAAAAGTATCAAAAGCTTCACTGAGGTATTTGTATGCCTCTCATCTGCCTATCTTCCTATCTAGCTGCCATTTATCTGCCTATCCCTGTGCATATGTATTATGATTCCCGATGGAAAATGTATTTCTCAGTAACATCTTCAGTCAAAAAAATAATTTCTAAGTTGACATGTTATCAATATTCTTCACGTTGAAAAAAACAAGGCCTCTTTGTAGGGGATTTGCAACCTTCTTGTAAGATTGAGCCTCCCTACCAAGTCACTGTCATGAATACTAAAGACATTTTCTTCTATTAAATAAGTTCCAAACATCACTTTGTATTTTTTTTCCATAATGACTTCCAAAGTTTTACTAATTTCAAAGTCTATTTCTGTTTATAATTCATAAAACTTGGTTTCTTTTTTCCTTTCTTTTCTGTAAGGTGTTTAATTTTCATCACTCTAGGTACAAACAGTCCTGGTTCTATTGTAGGATGTTAGCTTTAAGCCCATAGTTCCTATTTGTGTATACTGTGCATAAAACTAAGTCTACCAGTGCCCACTCCAGGAAGAACAAGGCAGAAATTCAAAATCTGACTTGCATATTATGTAAGAAATTGTCGACAAGAATAAATCACATATGAACTAAGATTATACACTAAAAAGTTAATTAATAAAAAATGTGCTAGTGTGTATATAATAAATAGTATTTAAGTATATAATATATATATAAGACTATAGATAGAAAAGAGAGAAAGGGGAAAGACAAAAAACAGACGGAGATGGGGGTGGAGAGAGATGGAAGGAAAGAGTTGTTCCAGAGTGGCAAAAGGATGACTGATTTTTTAATTTTATCTTTTCTTATTAATTTTTAAGGTTCATTTAGTGCAACAAATATTTATTGAGCCACTACTGCTCAGCAAGCTGAAAGTAGAATCGTGTATAACGAGGCCCCCTTTTTCAAAGTCCTTATGGTTTAATTACTAGAAAGTTGTTTATTGGCAATAAATGCAAGGGAGAATAAAATCTAAAATGATCCAAGTTTTTAATAGGGATTAACTCATCGACAAACTCGACCTTTAATGAGACTAAATCTCAGCCTTGCGATCCCTTTGCCAGGGTGGGAGTTCTGGCGCTGGGTATGGCCCTTCTCCTGCCCTCCAGGCAGAGGGAACTGGATGCTGCTGAAAGTTGCTTGGCACCAGAAGCTAAGATAAGGAAGGTGATGAAATCACGGTGTGCTGAGATTGCCGCCACTGGACGGTGGAGACTCGAGGCCTGGCTCCTAAGGAGCCCCAGACTAACGCCTGCTTCCTGCTCCCCTGCCTCAGAGACAGCTGAAGGGGTGGTCTTGGAAGTAGAGATGTAAAGATGGCTTGCCCTCAGTTAGCGAAAGACCCAACAGCATCTTTCTCCAAGTGCAAATTTGATAGTGTTCCCTTCCAACCCATTACATCACAACAGTGGCTTCCTGTTACCCTTGGCAGAAGGCGGAAAACACTCAAGAGTCCTGCAAAACCTACCTACATAACATAGATGCTGTCTTCCTGTTCCAGGACTCTTCCTGTCGTCTGGGAGACAACTGCATACTCTACGAATCCTTTCTCTTATGTCTTCCAACATCCATTTTCCTTTCATGGAATAGCCTTCCACCCCTGCCTTCATGTCTTTATAAAAGCATTCAATTTTCAGATCAAAGCACAAATATCATTACCTTGGACATATGTTCCTTTATATCCTGGGCCAGGATATAGAACTATTTATTATTTACTTTAATTATACCTGGTTTTTTTTAATACTTTCCCATAGTACTTTAACACAGCTAGAATGTAATTCCTTTGATTAGCATCTGCCTCTCCCATGAGGGCATGCATGGTGTCTTACTTATTCCCTTTCATGATTTCCCTCTTCATTGATTCCTTTAGAGCCTAGGGTTGTCCAAAGCATCAGGTAGCTCTTTAATGCTGTTGGTGGATGAACCATAGCTAAGAAGAGAAAGTCTGAGGCCCACTTTAGGAATAGCATAACCCAACAAAACATGCGTCCTAGGGTCCCACTTATGGAGGAAAACTGAAGAAGATTTCAGGGTGAGTATATACGGTTATGTGAATAGATTAAAGAACATTCCAGATCCTGTGTACTAAGCAAATGATACCAAATATTACTTACTGAGCAAAGATTATACACTTTAAAAAAAAAAAACTTCTTTTAATCTCTCAAACTGCTCTAGAAGTTTAGTTTTCTTATCTCTGTCTTATAAACAAGAAAATAGGAGCCCAGAGGGCTCGATGGCTCACCCAGGAATCCACAGTGGCTAAATGAGAGGGCGAAGATTCACCGGCCTGTGGTCAAGGCCATGCTCCCTCTTAATGGACTGCTTCTGGGTTGAGTACAGGAATACAAACAAATTTTTCCATGTCTTTAGGTTTAAAAAAAAACCTACATAGGCTTTGCAGTCTGCTTCCCACCAGGTAGCAAAGGCCTGGGGTCCATCCCCTAGGAAGATTCCTTCCTCCTCAATTCCCTTTGAAGTTAGGGAAGGCAGCACCTGGAGGCACCAACATGCTTATGAGTCCATCCGATTTCATGGCATCTACATTTTTAATTTAAGAATCCAGGATCACCTTTATCTCTACTTACGCCCTGCTTAATAAGACAGCACGACAAAATTTCCTAATCCAATAACAGAAAAGAAGCACTCCTTATAGAAAGTAGGTCAAAAGTAACTACGTTAATTATTTAAGTAATATTCGAAGAGGCAAACATCAAAAGAAACTCAATTGCAACACAAAGAAAGAAGAAGGGGGAAAGCCCTTTAGAATCAGCAAGTTTGGTAAGGTACACAAGATGGCCCCAGACACATGCAAAAGCTCCATTCTGGGTTTTCTCTATTGAAGACAAATGTGCAGGTTTAGTGATGACAAAATCATTTATAACAGCATTACAGACGCATTCCCTTATCAAACCAGTGTTCCTGCCCCCACTTCTATACAAGCTTGTGTGGGGTTTCCGTAAAGAAAAAAAAATCAGCTGTCTAGGAGTCCAGAGATTACAGAAAGGGCAGTGGCTAATGACGTTTCCTCTGCTTTAAACATGGTTGACTATGGCAGTTAGTTCCTTGGACTTCTGGAATGCTGCAGGCGAGCTCATGGACTTTCTCCCTCTGAATGCTACTTCCTAATATTCTGTATTATTTTGTCAGTACAAAGTCCCCTGCTCTATGTCTTCCCTATGAACATTTCTGTAGCCTTTAAAAGACCTTTCCAAAACCTTTCTGCCTAACATCTAATTCCCTCCCTTTCCACCTCGGTTGAATCTCTATGGACCCAGTCACCATGCTGGCAATTACACCAATTGTGATAGCGTGTGCAAGACCTGTACAAGCTCCATCAGACAAAAGTCCCAGAATGGAAGGAAGCTGGCATGAATTCCTACCTCTACCTGGAGAGCTAATGGCCCCTGATGAATACTAGGACAAGAACCAGTTTTCTTTAAGGGTATGAATCCTCATAGGTCATCCACAAATCAGTGGATGGTCCCATAACTTAAAGTATATAAAAGTAGCACACAAATTAGACTTGTTGAGTTCAGAGAAAAGGGACACAAAGTTGAGTGGGTAGAGGAGGTCAAAGGGATCTTGGAAGAGATGGAAAACAGGTGAATATGACCAAAATACATTCTATGGAATTCTTAAGGAACTACTAAGATAATTTTTTTTTAAAGAACATAAACAGAACATCTCTCGAAGAGCTGTTGGAGTCAGGCAACTATGGAATATCCAATAAAAGAAGAACAGCATTCAGCATTATAAGAACACAAGGAAACTGAGAACAGCTTCCCAGAGGACATCATCTCTACGATTGGGTCAAAGGGTGGGAGGTTAGGATTTGGATCTGTAGGTTTGATTAGAATTTATAATAGGGAAATAAGTATTTCTGATTATGCAGGTTCTCTTGGAAGCACTGAAATGCCTGATAGTCCCAAGTAAGAAAATTAAGGAGTAGAATTGGGATACCTCCTTAGGCTGGCTGGCTATGAATCAGGCAACAGCACTCTCTGAACCTTGGTTTTGTCTGACAGGCTTGTGTTATAAACTGTTATTCATTGGCCTCTATCCCATGACATCCAAAAGCATTCATAAGTTAATTAATTAGGGGATGAACAGGGGAATTGATTAGAAAATTCTGTCACGGGCACGATAATAAGAATGAAGGTCCTTATGGTGGGTTGAATGAGATTGGCTCCAGAGGCTCATGTTTGAATGCTTGGTTCCCAGTTAGTAGTTATGTTTGGAAGGATTAGGTAGTGTGGCTTTGTTGAAGTAAATGTGTTACTTGGAGTCAGTTTTGAGGTTTCAAAATCCCTTCTTCTCTATTTCTCCCTGCAGCTTTTAGATCAGATGTGATCTCTCAGCTACTGATCCAACAACATGTCTGCCTGCTGCCATGTTCCCTGACATAATGATCAGGAACTAACCTTCTTAAATGGTAATAAAAACCCCCAGTTAAATGCTTGGTTATTGTGGTAGTTTGAATGTAATTGCCCCCACACCCATAATCTCATAGGGAGTGACACTATTAGGAATGGTGGCTCTTTAGAGTGGGTATGGCCTTGATGGGTGAAGTGTGTCACTGTGGGGTGGACTTTGAGGTTTCCTGAGCTCAGGATACTGCCCAGTGAGTCAGCTGACTTCCTGTTGCCTGTAAGACACAGCACTTGCAGCTCCAACACCACATCTTCCTGCACACTGCCATGCTCCCATCATGATGATAATGGACTGAACCTTTGAAATTATAAATGAACCACCCCAATTAAATATTTTTTACAAGAATTGCTTTGGTCATGGTTCTCCTTTACAGCAATAAAACTCCTAAGACAGAAGTTGGTACCAGGGACTGGAGTATTTCTATGATGGGCCTGACCATGTGTTTATTTGGAGGAATTTTAACTTTTGTACTTTGGGTTATGAAAGCAGTGGAGTGCTTTAAGCAGTGCTTAATGGGTCATACTAGTAGGAGCCTGGAAGACAGAGGTGCTAAGTATTATTTGACCTGTCAAAATGTTTCAGAGGAAGAGAATTTTAGCTGCCTAGAGATCATTCCCATGATAGTTTGGTAAAGAACATGGCTGCCTTTTGTTCTTGTCCAAAGAGTCTGCCTGAGGTTAAAGTGAAGAGCTTTAGATGAATTGTGCTGTCAGAAGAAATATCAAAACAGTCTAGAACAGACTCTGTCATGTGAATATTAGTGGTAACTCTAATGAAGATTTGTGATGAAAAGGAGCGAGCTGAGCAGGGTAAATTAGAAAAAGTAAATTTTGAAGAGAAAAGAAGCACCAGAGAGTGGAATGGGGCTAAATCCTGTGTTCAGTGGAATAAAGGGCAAGATCCTACTGAGCTATGGTGGTGGATCTCTGAATCTAAGGCCAGCCTAGTCTACAAAGCCAAGTTTTAAGACAGCCAAGCTCGGGCAGTGAAAGACAGAAAGCTGATGAAGATGTAATTTTATGAAGAGGCCATGTTCAAGCCTCAGAAAGAGTTTGTCAGCTTTGACCACATGGTTCTGGCTTTAGAGTTAAGAATAGAAGAAATGGTTTGTGGAATTTGCCTCCAAGCCTTAAGAAAGTCACTGAGGCCAGATATGTATAAGGGATGTCCCTGAATGGAGGCTTAGTAGGGAGGCCATTGCATGAACCTGTGAAGTTGAAGCCTGGATTGCCTTGGAGAACCCAGGATGTTATAGGTATCATGGGATACCTGTCAAAGAGAGTTGCTAACAGAGAATGGAATTACCCAAAAAGAAAGAAGTGTGTTGCACTCAACAAAGTTGAATGGATTTGGAGATCTGAAGAGTGCTTTGAGGTTAGGCATGGAGGCATAGAGCTTGGTGTTTGTCCAGCTGGGCTTTAGTAGTGCTTTAGTCCAGTATTTCCTCACTATATATATTTCCTTTCCTCCCCTTAGAATGGAAAAGTATATTCTGTGCTATTATATTTTGGAAGTATGTGATCTGTTTTATTTATTTTTATTTTTATTTCATAGGGGATTAAAGATAAGTTGCATGAATCTCAGAAGGGACTTTGAACTTTAGAGTTTTAAACATTATTGGAATGTGATAGATTATAGGAACTTTTGAAGTTGGACTAAAGGCATTCTGCATTATATATTGTTACAACCTTATGGGAGCCAGGCAGCAGAATGTGGTAGTTTGAATATAACTAGCCCTCATAATCTCATAGGGAGTGGTACTATTAGGAGGTGTGGCTTTGTTGGAGGAAGCATGTAACTGTCAGGGCAGGCTTTGAGTTTTCCTATGCTCACAATACCACCCTGTGAGTCAGTTGGCTTCCTGTTGCCTGCAAGAAGTAGCAGCTTTAGCACCATGCATGCGGCAATGTTCCCCATCATGGGGATAATGCCCTGAACCTCTGAAACTGTAAGCAAGCCACCTCAATTAAATGTTTTCTCTACAAGAGTGGCTATGGTCGTTGTGTCTCTTCACAGCAATAAAAATCTTAAATTAAGATAGTCATGGCATTTCATTAAATCAATAGTAAAGCCACAACAGCTCCTTTTCTCTATTGTAGACTTTGCCTTTAGGAACTATTAAACAAGTTGAAATTTTGGATTAGTGAAGGTGAAGATCATACCTATATTTTGGAAAGCAGTGGGACAGTAGCCCTGACAGTAATGAGCCATATGAAGCTGGCTTGGCATCCACTCAGTTAGATTGCTATCTGGCACCTCTGTGCCATGAATTCCGTGTGAATCAGAACGAGATGCAAGCTCTGATGATATTGTGATCTAAAGAATACTTACCTTCCACAGCCCCCACATGAGTACACACACACACACACACACACACACACACACACACAATTGAGCAGTAGAGTAGGAACAGAATAATGTCAATTCCCATTCTCAAAAAGGAGGATAAATCATGCACTGAGGAGAAACCATGCACTTCCCCCATCCCAGGAGCTGCTGGAACATGCATAGACACCAGGCACTGAGGCTACTTGAAGCAAGAAGAGACAACCCTTCCACAAGCTCATTCACAGCAACATCAAGAGGCCACTCCTAGCAATACTCATATAACCTCTGATGATAGACAGATTTGAGCGAATGGAAATTTTGCAGAAGGGCTCTTTTTGGCACCCAACCATCACATTGATCACCTGATTTAGATAGTGTCAGTACCTTTATCCTTTTTGTATCTTTATTATGTATTTTGAAGCTGAAGTCCTCCCCCCTCTTCCCAAGTATTCTGATAAACACTTTACATTTACTGTCTCACACAAACTTTACAGCATTTCTATGAGGTAGACACAGTTATGATCACAATGACTAGTTGCAGAAATAATATTCTAAAAACAAAATCCATCCCTAAGATCACAGGTATAGGAATCTTTTGGTCCCTGAGCCTGGTCTTCTGGCTATCTCTGAGGAGCCTCGTTCAGTGACAACAATTAGCAAAAAAGTCTGAAGAAGTGAGTAGGCATATGGACTGGAACAATAAATTAGAAATTTCATTTTTAACATGATAATAATTCAGATTACCAGTCAATTGCATCAAGCAGTTTATACACAGGCAGGCAAGAAATGGTGACATATACAGGAAATGGGAGCCTGGAGCAGGGGAATTGTTCCAAGGTCAGCCTAAGCTACATAGTTGAGTTCAAGACTAGAAAAACAAAGAGAATTTTGCTAAAAATGTGTTGTTAAAGGGTGCATATGGTGATGCAGACTTTTTTTTAAAAAAAAGAAATATCTTGGTTTACTTTAAAAAGAGAGTCATATGCCATTTATCTCAGTAAAGTTTAGTGTCTGCTCATTTATTATAACATCAGATGATACTGACCCACAAAATATAGAAGTGGGTGGAATGTCTGGGATGGCTAACTAACCAATCAGGAGAAGAAGGGAGTGATCATGGCAGTGAGGCCCACTCCTCTGCTCTAAACTGGCCAAGACTGAATCCAAAGGGAGGAGAGTCCCAGGACTATGACACCTGGATGCTGTGCTGTATCCTGAGTCACTGTAAAACTGAGCAGATCTCTTCTGATTCCCCCAAATCATCTGCTGTGAATCTGCAACATCCCAGAGTTACTGGTGGCTTCTGCCTCCCAGACTGAGTGCCACTATTGGGTTATCCAGTCATTTATAGGAAACACTCTGCTATGGGCCTCAGCTTCCCATGCATGGTGAGCCAACCACACACACAATAGAGGTGAATGCTAACTGGTGGAGAAAAGAAGAAAGCAAGATACTGTTATGGTTTGAATTGCAATGTCCTCCACAGGTTCATCTACTTAATGCAGTGGTACCCATTTGGTAGTGCTATTGGATGACTGTGGCATCTTTAACACAAGGGATTAAACAAGACAGAGGAGGGTCACTGAGGATCCTTGAAGGATATACTCACCTCCATTTCCACTCTAGCTCTCTGCTCCATGATTCATCAAGGCATGAAGAGCAGTGGCCTCATGCTCCCACCACAGCAGGTGAAGCTATCCAAGCTGTTGTGCTTTCCCTGCCACGGCGGACTATATCAATGGAAACCATGAGCCAAATTGAACCTCTTCCCCCTTCACTCGCCTTTTGTCGGGTGTCATATTAATTATTTGTCTCATAGCTATGACAAAATACCTGACAACAGCAACTTAAGAAATTAAAGGTTTGTTTTGGCTTACAGTTCTGAAGGATACAGTCCATCACAGCAGGGAAGGTATGGTGGCAGGAACAAGGGGCAGCTGGTCCTAGCATTTCCACAATCTGAAAGAGAGATTGATGAACACCAGTGTTCAGCGTGCTTTCTCTCTTTCATTCAGTCTCTGGTCCTATCCAATGGGAGAGTAGCAGCCATAGTCAAGATAGACCTGACCATTTCACATCATCTAATCTTGGTAAACCCTGACAGACATGTTCATAGGCTCATCTCTTAGGTGCTTCTAGATCCTGTAAATTTGGCCATCAACATTAACCACCATAAACGTCTTGTCACAGTGATGAGTAAGTAATACATAAGTCACACAGGTAAATACCCTTTCCTTCTGCCTCCTGGGCATCACTCCCTCTCTACCATGGCCAGTCTACAGAAGCTCTTCCTGTGAAGATGGTGGCACCCCATCTGATGGATATTCACTCGTCATAGTTCTACAGTGGTGCTGTCTTTCTCCTCTCATTCTTCTTGCCCCAGTTGGTACCTTCCAAGTCAGCAGCACTGAGCCTCTAGTCCTTCCCTCAGGGTCTCTGTCTTCTCGTGAACACAGATTAATGCTGCATCTATGTCTTTGCAATAAGAGATAAGGGACCATCCTTATCTTCAGAATCATCTCCGAGTCTAAAACTCTGAAATGCAAATTCTACCCTTCAGTAGATCCTTGGTCAAAGGCATTCACAAAGCAGACAACTTGAATGGGAACACTTGGAAATTCCAGGGAAGTTTTAGAATTCCCTTATTTTACACATGAGAACACAGGGTCAGAAGGCTGAGCTCGTCTGCCTAGTGCAGTGCAGCTAAAGGTGAGAAGATCCAAGATGCAGACACAATAGAATGAATCTTGAGCCAACATCCTTTATCACTGTCCTGTATTGTGAATCTTAGATATTTCAGGAACTTGTTTTCTAATATGATTATATGGAAAGAGTCATACTAATAACATACAGGAAAGGATCAAATGCATATATATTCTCTGACCAATAGGCTATCCCACATTGTAGCATTATTTCTCTTAACTTTTTCACATAAGACAAATGCATCTTGGAAGGAATCTTTCTTCTGTTAAGATTTATTTTTATATGTGTGTATGTATGTGTGCATGCATGTGTATTCATATATGTGTGATGTGAATGTATGGTGCAGGAAATATTGGACACTATGAAAAGAGCACACCTAAGAAAAAAAATAGAGATAGAAGAAGAAGTACATCTCATAGGCGCAGAAAATATATTCAACAAAATTATAGAAGAAAACGTTCCCAATCTACAGAAGGAAATGCATATGAAGATATGAGAAGCTTACAGAATACCAAGTAAACTGTACCAAAAAAGAGCCCTTGCCACATACTAATCAAAACACTAGACATACAGAATAAAGAAAGAATATTAAGAGCTGCAAAGGAAAAAGGCAAGGTAACATGTAAAGGCAGACCTAACAGAATTCTACTTGACTTCTCAATGGAAACAATTAAAGCCAGAAGGCCCTGGTCGGGCTTTATGCAGACATTGAGAGATCACAGATACCAGCCTAGACTGCTATGCCCAGCTTTCAATCACCATTGACAGACAAAACAAGATATTCCATGACAGAACCAGACTTAATCAATACCTAGCCACAAACCCAGCCCTACAAAAAGTACTAGAAGGAAAGCTACACAACACAAGGAAGTCAGTTACATCCACAAAAACACAGACAATAGATGACCTCACAGCAGCAAGTCCCTAAGAATGGAAAAACATGCACAATAACATCCCAACAATGAAAATAACAGGAACTAGCAACCACTGCCTTTCTTAATGAGAAAAAATAGCTTTGATTGGGTTACAAAATGTAGTCGTTTCAAACCCAAGTGCTCTTTTGTGCCTAGTGTTATTTCTTACTTGAGCTTCTTTGCTGTTATGGAAAGGGTCTTATTTTGTCCTTAGTTCAGGCTCAAGGGTCTCCTTGAGAGCTGAATGCTCTAATGGCACCAATACCTTCAATCTTAATTTCCACCTCCATGTCTCCTGCACCCTCCTAAGAATAGATGGTTGTGTGATTCGGGACAATTGTCTATATCCTGTCAATTATGCTTTAAGTAAATGCTGATTGGTCAGTAGCCAGGCAGGAAGTATAGGTGGGTCAATGAGAACAGGAGAATTCTGGGAAGGAGGATCCCACTCCTCCCCAATCCTGCCCAGACACAAGGTAGAAGATAGAAAGATGTGACCTACCCCGCTGAAAAACATACTGATCCATGTGGCTAACACAGATAAGAATAATGGGTTAATGTAAGTTATAAGAGTTAATAAGATGCCTAAGATAATGGGCCAATCAGTTTATCATTAATATAGACTTTGTGTGATTTCTTTGGGGCTAAACTGCTGTGCACCTGGTGGGAAGACAGAAACCAGGCAGGACAGAAACCTCGGTCAACACTTGTGATCTTTGCCTTTTGGTTCCCAAAGATGCAGAGCCTGGACTTCATCCTACTGAAGTTTTGTCACTTCTAGAAGCATCGATTGACATCACCCTCAGGAGTTAGCACAGGTTGAAGCTATAACAAGAGCAGACAGCTTACCCCAAAGAAGGCTGCCAAGTCCAAAGGGTCAAAGAAAGGCAAAACTGTCATTCTATTCCCACAGGCCTCCCTGCTTCAAGTGCATTCCCAGCCTCCCTATTCCTGACATCTCTGGGTTCATGATCTTCACAAAGTTCCCCCAATGCCATCCATGCAAATAGATTTAAGTCACAATTCATATTCTCTCAGTCATTCGACAGACCGATTCTTCTAACATGATTTATTCTTCCTCACAAAGATGCGTCTCCCACACACATTTCCACACAAGCATATGAATGATCTCGTGGTGAAGACTGAGCTCAAGTTTCCAAGTCTGGTGGGGTCCAAAGTAGGAACAAGGATCAGGTGCTATGTCCCTCAAAGACCAGAGTCAAGCCTTGTGGGAGTAATCTAAGGCCTTGCACAAGGACTGTCCAGGGTCAGACATCAGAATTAATCTTGGTCAAGACTGGCCCGATTTCAGATGACATGGAGGTAGAAGAGACATTACCAAGAGAAAGGAAAGGAGCTAGAAGAGAGGGTGACAGGAATGTGGTAGTGGACATCATACATGTATATGTGAAGATATCACAGTGAGACTCTATTTTCTGTACAATTAGTACATGCTAATGAGAAAATACCCAGTTGCATGCATCTCTGTAGCGCCAGGGCTTTGGACATCTTAGCTTTGGAATCACTGATGTGAGAGATGCTTGCTGAGGAATTTCCTCATCTAATATAGATGGAAAGTGCATCTCCCTGGACACAGCAAGACGCTGCAACTTTTTAGATAAACGCAGCTCCACAGATTCTAGTTTTTGTCATTTACTAGCTAAATGACTTGAATCTCTCCTAACCTTCTTCCCCATCTGAATAAAGGGGATTATAACCTTCACTTCAAAGAATGCTGTGAGCCTGCCTTACAGCTCAGTGGTGGAGTACTTGCCTAGAGTCCTTCCCAGTACCACAGACAAATGACTATTAAGTGCTGGAAAAATCTCAGTCCTGACAGGGAGCACAGAGGATCTCAAGGATATTAATTCCTTTTCCTCTGTCACCTGCTTTATGTGAATTCACTGCTGTCTGGTACCACAGAGCTAAATTCAATGCCTCAGGATCCTGGGTGCCTCCTGACCAGGTGGCTGTGCTGCAGTCCTCAAGATCACCGTGTATATTCCCACTTCATGCCAACTCTGCTTCTCACTCGCTGCTTGACCTAGAATAAGCTGCTCTCTCTCTCTCTCTCTCTCTCTCTCTCTCTCTCTCTCTCTCTCTCTCTTCCACTCTCTCTGTCTCCCTCTCTCTCTTTTTATATTATATATACACATACACAAATAATATACATTATATGCATATATAATATACCCACATATAATATACTTGTATAATATAATATACATTATTCTATATGATATATCCATTTTCACAGCTGTAATCTGGGTGTCGCTGATGGTTATAATGTCAACACTTAAGAGGCTGAGGTAGGAGAATTGATACGGTTTTCTCTCTCTTGGAGATTGGCCAAGCAAGCCTGGGAGCTGAAAAATCACAGCCGCCTAGTGGCCTAGTGAAGCCCTGGAGGACCCTCTGTAGAACCCTGGGCTTAAGCTGGGACACGCAGGAATGTCTTCCTACAGTGTGCTTCCTAGACCTTCAACAAACTCATGATCTGAGATCATCTCAGAATCTCTGAGTCCCACTCGATTTCAATAACCTTCTTTCTACTCGGTGTTATTCAGGTTTGTTGGCTTTAACAAATAAAAACAGAAAGAGTGTGTGCATGGGTAAATAAAGAGCATGAAGTTTATGAAGAGGCTATGCATTTGCACTCTTTTTTCTGCTTTTCTTTTTTTATTGATTTTTATCTGCTCCTCTCCCTGCCTCTCCTCTCCCCTTCAGTTATCTCCCAATGTCCCCTTGCTCACAATTTACTCAGGAGATCTTGTCTCTTTCTACTTCCCATGTAGATTAGATCTATGTAAATCTCTCTTAGTGTCCTCATTGTTGTCTAGGTTCTCTGGGATTGTGATTTGTAGGCTGGTTTTCTTTGTTTCATGTTTAAAAACCACTTATGAGTGAGTACATGTGATAATTGTCTTTCTGGATCTGGGTTACCTCACTCAAAATGATGTTTTCTAGAACCACCCATTTGCCTGCAAAATTCAAGATGTCATTACTTTTTTTCTGCTGTGTAGTACTCCATTGTATAAATGTACCACATTTTACTTATCCATTCTTTGGTCTAGGGGCATTTAGGTTGTTTCCAGGTTCTGGCTATCACAAACAGTGCTGCTATGAACATAGTTGAGCACATGTCCTTGTGGCACAATTGAGCATCCTTTGGATATACATCCAAAAGTGATATTGCTGGGTCTTGAGAGAAGCTGTTTCCTAATTTTCTGAGAAAACATCATACTGACTTCCAAAGTGACTGTACCAGTTTTCTCTCCCACCATTAATGCAGGAGTGTCCCCTTTAACCTATATCCTCTCCAGCACAGACTGCCAACAGTGTTTTTCATGTTGGCCATTCAGACAGGTATAAAACGGAATCTCAGAATTGTTTTGATTTGCATTTCTCTAATGACTAAGGATGTTGAACATTTCCTTAAGTGTCTTTCAGCCATTTTAGATTTGTCTGTTGAGAATTCTCTATTAAAGTCTGTACCCATTTTTTATTGGATTATTTGTTCTTTTGATGACCAGTTTCCTGAGTTGTTTATATATTTTGGAGACCAGCCCTCTGTCTGATGTGGGGTTGGTGAAGATCTTTTCCCATTCTGCAAGCTGCCGTTTTGTCTTATTAACCATGTCCTTTGCTTTACAGAAGCTTTTCAGTTTCAGGAGGTCCCATTTATTAATTGTCGCCCTAGTGTCTGTGCTACTGGGGTTATATTTAGGAAGTGGTCTCCTGTGTCAATGTGTTCAGATGTACTTCCCACTTTTTCTTCTATGAGGTTCAGTGTGGTTGGTTTTATGTTCAGGTCTTTGATCCATTTGTACTGGAGTTTTGTGCATGGTGATATATATGGATCTATTTTCATTCTTCTACATGTAGATATCCAGTTATTTGTTGAATAACAACATTTGTTGAATATGTTTTCTTTTTTCATTTTATAACTTTTGCTTCTTTGAATCTTCTGAATGTATTACAATCCCTGACTTCAAACTCTACTACAGAGCTACAATACTGAAAACAGCCTGGTATTGGTATAAAAACAGACAGGAGGACCAACGGAATCGAATTGAAGACCTGGATATCAATCAACACACCTACTAACACCTAATTTTTGACAAAGAAGCAAAAAATATAAAACAGAAGAAAGTATTTCTTCTATGATTCTTAACTAAATGAGATTTTTTTAAGCCCCAAGTTGAGCCAGGTGGTGGTGACACATGCAGTTAATCCTAGCATTTGGGAGGCAGAGACAGGCAGATCTCTGTGAGTTCGAGGCCAGCTTGGTCCACAAGAGCTAGTTTCAGGACAGGTTCTAAAAACTACAGAGAAATCCTGTCTCAAAAATCAAAACAAAACAAGATGAAAACAAAAAAACAAACAAAACAAAACAAAAAAGAGCCCCAAGTTGTTAAATTATAATACGTGGAATCTGTTAACAGAACCACATTTCATTTCACATGTTCAATGGGGTCTATAACCTGCCACCAATTCTATATGCCCCTTGTGGAAAACTGCATTTGCATGCATTATCCTAAAGACCAAACTAGTACCAGATCCCTTGAGGACTCTCTGGTTTTTCATTGCTCACTAAGGTCAGTCAAGAAGCAGGCAAGGCCAAATCAGTATGAACTCTCAGTTACAACATCACATAGCAAAGTCAAAACTATCTGTGTGGATATTTATAGAAAGTTACATTAAAATGGTAAAAACAAAACATGGCAAAAATTCTCTAGCAGTGCATTGTCTATAATATTCCAGAGCCTGTCAAAGAAGAATGGGAAGGCGGTTAGAAGAAAGCAGGTAAAGTGAGGCTCATTAGTCAAACAGAGAGACCCCAAGTTTAACGTGCAGCACACGTAAACCAAAGAAAGAGAACACAGAGATGTGAACGATCACCAACATCACCGAAACAGAAGAAAAAGGGCAACTATGGATTAAAACAAGCTTTAAAATTAGAATATGAATACATAATAAGACATAAAACTTTAAAAAGCATCAAAACTGAAGTTTCTGACATTTCCTCAGAATCAAAAGTTAAGGTCACCCACGTTCCTTACGAGTGGGCCATCAGCAGAACCCAACTTAAAGGTAAACAATGTTTACAATGTTAGATAGAGAGGGACAGGGATAGAGAAGTTGGGCTTTCTTAATGCAAAATCTTTTCGCTAAATAATGTATACAAATTAAAAATAGTCGGCTTCATTGCTGGATTCCCATGCATAGTATACAGAGAAGTTTGATTTCACACACACCTCAGTGCCCACATCCACCCCCCCCTCAGTGGCCACATCCACACACCCCCCTCAGTGGCCACATCCACACACCCCCCTCAGTGCCCACATCCACACCCCCCTCAGTGCCCACATCCACACACCCCCCTCAGTGCCCACATCCACACGCTCACCCACCTTCCTATCTTATGAAACCCCCTCCACTTTCATGTCCTTGTTTTATGAGCTACACATGGAAGGAAGCATGTGAGCCTTGTCTTTCAGCTGCTGACTTATTCAGCCTAACACAACTCTACAGCAGCGCAGCTCAGTCAGCTCAGACTGGCTAACAGCTAAATAGTACTCCACTGCACAGACATACTACATTTGGGTGCAGCCACTCATCCACCAGGGTAGATGAACGCTGTCACAGGAAACACAAGAGGCCCACTTTAAAGTGACAAAAGTTCAACACACAGAAAAGAGAACATATATGAGGAATAACCATAAAAGTTACATGTTTTTATTTATGTATTTATCTGGTTTCTTCTTTTTGTTTATGTATATTTACTTTGGGGTTCCTAAAGATTGAAAAAATACATGATTTCTTTCCTACCTAACCCTCCATGTTCCCAAATAAGAAAAAAACAGTTCAAGTCCCCCTATATTTTAGAAGAGTCCACTCTAAATATAACCAATTAGGTACCCTTCGTCGAGATACACCAGGGCACCTTTTTAAAACTAGGGAGGGAAGAGTGTGTGCATCTCCTCCATGTCTGAGCAGCAGCAGCAAGTTGGGAACCTGAAATGTGCCGGGTGGCAGTATTAATCCAAGGGAAGCAGCAAACTTCCCAAGGGAGGCCAGCTGCACAGTATCCAGCAATACCACGTTCACGGTTCTAGATGCCTGTGCATGCCCTTCTGCAATTCCTATGGTCTCAGACTGCAATGCTGAACTTGTTTTTCCTGCACTTAGTCATGACTGTTTAGAAGGTCAGACATTTCATCCGTCATCACTCGTCTAGCCCATGCATGGAAGGCAAGAGAGAGCAAAGACATGGGACAAAGGCACTGAAGCAAAAGGGAAGAGAAACAGAGAGGGGAGAGAGCTAAGACGCGGGACATCTGCTTCCCCCTTTAAATGTAACAGAATTGGCTTTATCATCACCAGGGATCACCTGCAGTTCCTATTCAGAGCAGGAAGATTTCTGAATATCTCCAGAAAATTGGGCTTCCTTGCACCTGATTCCTGAGAGGGCTTTAAAACAGCAGCCCCTGACCTGTCAAACCCCCAGCCAGATGAAACCAAGAGGGCAGAACAAGGCCATCACTGAAACCACACACCCGAGTCCCAGTTAGGACTGCCATACCAACCTCTGCCTGGAACACTTCCTGAGGATTAATGGTTTCTGGTCTGTTTCCTCAGTGAGCACATAGGAGGCGTGAGAAGCTTCCCTCTCTACACTGCCTGTCACCCAGCTAAGCACTTTATGAGCGCTGGACTTGAAAGATTCACTCATTCAGTTCCCACCCTCTCTCAAATAGACTAGACCCCTCTCTGTGGTGACTTGAATGAGAAGGGCTCCCATAGGCTCAGCTATTTGACTGCTTGGTTCCCAGTTGGTGGAGCTGTTTTGGAAGGGTGTGGTCTTGTTTGAGATGTGTCAGAGGGAAGGGCTTTAAGACTTCAAATGTCCACACCATTTTCAGTTAGATCGCCCTCTCTGCCTCCTACTGTGGAAGATGTAAGTTCTCAGCTATTGCTTCAGCTCCATGCCTGCCTGCCTGTCTGCTCTCTCCCACGCTCCACACCATGATGGCCACAGACTCTAATCTTCTGGTAATTAAAAGCTCCCAATTAAAAGCTGTGTGTGTGTGTGTGTGTGTGTGTGTTACTTTTATCATGGTGTCTTATCTCACAGCAACTGAAAAGGAACTAAGACATTCTTCAAGAGTTTTGAAGCTATAATCAATTAATTACAATTGAGTAGTGATTTATCCACATATCATGCCCATTAAGTTCATATTCCATAATAGAATACTCCTTTTCTCCATGAATATATAGACCCAGCTCAGAGTGCCAGAGGTCAAGGAACCTGATGAAATTAAAATAAAACAGAAAACAATAGCTCTCTCAACTGGTTCAGCCAGTTATTCTGAGACACACCAGACCTAGCCACTGAGCTGTTATTTCCATTGTCCTCTTCAAGTTCCTTCAGGTAGCGCATTTCATCGTGTGTGTGTGTGTGCGTGTGTGTGTGTGTGTGTGTGTGTGTGTGTGTGTGTGTGCAAATACTGTCTAGAGGACAGAAGGAAATTATAATAACAATAACGAAACCACCCGTTATTGACTGACCACGGGATTTACTCATTGCTTCAACAATTATTAACTAAATGAGTGTCAGGCCCTGACCCAGACCCTGGGGATACAAATGAACGGGACAAACTTTGAGAGTGTGCAGCTCCTTGCAGGGATGGGACAGAGAGAAGTAACAGAGAATGTAATCACCCAACTGGGATAAGCTCCTTAACTCTGCCCAGGAAGAAAACAAGGAGTACTGGGGTACACTACAGAGGAAGAGGGTTTCTGGCCTTCACAGGAAGAATGAAAAAGGCTTTTTCAAGGTGAGATCTTAAGCTAATACAGTCAGCAAGGAGCTAACACAGACCCACACAAGGAGTTAATAAAGTTGTTAGATCAGTTCCTCTAGATGAGGGCTTGCTCTCGTTCCCTCCTGAGGCCACGCCCCCTGGTAGTGTCTCCACCTGGGCTGCTGATAAGCAGGCTTACTGTAACCTTGCATCTCTCAGAGTGTTCTTCCTCCACCTGCAGCCCCAAGGCAACCTTGACTTCTAACTTTCCTTTTACACGACTTCTGGCGTGTAGTCTGGGTCACGTGGTGTGGAGCGTGCTCATCCTCCACTCCCCTAAAACCTAGAATAGCCAGAAACTACCACTGAGTGAAGGGGCTGTGTCCCTCAGGGACCGGCCATGGCTGTCTATGGCCATGAGTCGATAACTCTCCTCGTAAAATGCATCTGAAGGGGAATTTGGCCTGAGTTTCCTTTCTACAGACCTCTGTTCACCTTTCTTTTACAAAATTATTTCCAGAAAGAAAAATAAAAGCAGCAGAGGCGAAGACCTTCAGAACTCATCCCACTGGAGGAGCACAAAGGAGGGCTGTGCAGCCAGAGGAGTTGAGCAAGAATGAGTGTGGGAGAAGAAGCAGAGAAACAGACGGGCAGCAAACACGTAGGGCAGGATGAAGAGCCTAGTGCAAATGCCAAGGAGAACAATGAAAGCCTTGGAAGTCACAGGAGGCATGGTCTGACTTCAGCGAAGACTTCCTTCTGAGTTACTACCTGAACAGAGGTTGGGTGACTCCGGCTATGAGCAAGGAGATGAGTTGAAAAGCTATATGGGCTTCCTAGCATCCTCTCATGGAAAAGCAGAGGAAAGAAGATGAAACTCACACTAGCTGAATCTACTGCAAAGTTCTCAAGTGTTTACCCTCTCGGCTAAAGGGAACAAATGGACCTGCATGCCTTTCTCGTATTCTGGCTGTGAAGTCTTGGGCAAAACGATGTCACCTCTCAGAACCTCTGTGCATTCACTTTAAAGTCACTCAGTTGAATCTTCCCGAAAATCCAGTAAATGTTAAACTCCTGGGTTTCTTGGAAAGGAAACTGACTCAGCTCTCCTGGAAATAGACCAGGTGCTCTAGACAGCTCCCCAGGCTGGGCCAGGCCACAGCCAAGCTTGGGTGGAGCCTCAAAGGGACCAGAGTGGAGACCTAGAGAAGGCAGGGTACCTGCTTTTGTAGCGCAAAGCTCCACGTCCCCGATAGCAAACTGGCAGCTCAGGAATGTGACTTGGGTGGGGCCTGCTAATTAATGATGGAAGCAGCAAAGATGAGATAAAAACAGATTAATATTTAAATATGCGTAGTGTGGGAAACATTGCTAGATTAGAAACCAAGTCAGAAAGCATAAAGGTGACGATAGAATTTGTTTCATCAAATATGCATGATAATCCCTCAAACCAATATAAAATCATGGCTCAGAATTATGGAACTTGTCCATAATCCTAAATCTGGAGCTTGGGCTACATAACAAGACCCTGCTTCAAAAATAAAACTCAAAATAATAATATTTTTAGTTAGTGGTAATAAAACCATAAATAACCTGATTAAAAAGGGACAAAGACACAAGCAAGTGTTTCCCAAAAGAATGGATGCCAGTAAATCTATGGGAAGATAAATAGTATTTATGATGTGGAAAATACAAAGTATGACAAGTATGATGGACAGTTTTATATTCATCCAACTGGGATAAAAATCATATAGTCCTAGATTGTGGAGAACTTTTTGTTGTTGTTGTTGTGCCGTAAGATTCCTCAGTGGGTACAACATAGCATTACCTCCCTGGAAAATAACTAATAGTGCTAAACCCAGTGATTGCACTCACAGGTGTAATCTTGAGCACGTATTAGCACACATGGCCCAGCATATTCAAAGTTATATTAATAACAGCCACAAAAACGTGAAAACTGCTCAAAAGCCCCTTAGACAAAGAACAGATCAGTAAGGTGGTATGTTTATGCAAATACACACAATACAGACTTTCCTGTGTGATGGTTCATCTTTCAATGTTTTGAAATTTTTGCGTATGGAGGCTTGCACTGCGTGTGCCTATGTATGTACAGATGTATGTGTCAATGTGCACGCATGTGGAGGCCAGCAGAATGGGTTGGGTTTCCACCTCTAGTGTTGTTCACTTCCGTTTTTGAGACACTGGCTCTCACTGAACCTGAAGCTCACCATTTTGGCTAGGCTTGCTGGCCCGTGAGATCCGAAGGGAAAAGGGAAGAGAAAGAAGACGCGTTTCTTTAGTTGAAATGAAACATAATGATAGCCCAAAATCAAATGACACACTTGGAGGAAAAATCATACTATTTGTATATGTGACAGAAAAGTTGTTAGCTCTTCAAACACATAAAGAAATTTCAGAACAAATGGGGGTAGGAGGGAAGTACTCCAGTTGGAAGGATGAGAGTAGTACATATACACTTAGTGGTCCTAGGAGGGGTGACACCCCATAGCACAAAGATCTTGACTTCCTAATACCTTTCTCAGATAAATGAATGAGCATACCAGTAACAGAGCAGGGAAAATAGAAGACAAACCCAGGGTGCTATGTTGAATCAGAAAATATTCAGAGAATGATAGGGACATGTCATGTAGATGCAGGATCTCATTTAAAGCGACTTCTACTTACAATAATGGGAATGATTTGAGTTTTAAAACTTTATTATATCCCAGTAAAGAAGCTATATGTCAGTGATACTATGACTAATAACTGGATGAAGAGAGATGGATGGATGGATGGATGGATGGATGGATAGATGGATGGATGGATGGATTGGAGAGAAGAGAAAAGGATTCCTTACAGAACACTGCCAACTTGACAAAACATGTCCAACACGTGATCAAGATTTCAAAAAATAAAAATAAAATATTAATGGAATAGATGAAATGGTATATCTTAGCTGGAATCAATGTAGGCATGACTTTTTCACATATATCAGAATATCCAGAGCTATGTTCCTCACCGTGATGCAAGGAGTTTATAAGATAAAGAATGAGAGAGTGAGGTGTAAGTTTGGAGGTTCTAGGAGGAATGGCTCTCCACTGTAGAGATCTAGGCTTCCCACCACCACTCTCTACTCCACAAATGAGAATGCCTTTTCTAAATGTGGGTAAGTTAGCAATATATACAGAGTCATCTAACATTGACCCAGCAGCACAGAAATATGAATATGGCTGCATACAAATCCAGAGCCATGATTATAATAACACGGGCAATCTGGAAGGGATGGTTCTTACCGAATGAATGGTAAGAGGAAGCCAATTCAACAGTTGTGGAACTTCCATTTCATGGACTAAAAGAAGAGCTTTTAAAAATGTTAGTGCAGAAAGCTAAGCGACTATGTCAGAAAATTTCTACTACTTATTAAGTGAGAAAGTGTTAGCAACAACATAAAGGGGTGTGCAATTTCAGCCAAGTATTGCCTCTTCCCTACCAAAAGTTCCCAGTATGGTAGATGGTGTTATACCATATTGGCCCTAGCTCTTGACTCCTCTCTGCGTCTCTAGCTTTTGCCTTGCCTTTGAAGAGATTAGATCTGACCAACAAAATAAGGCAAAAATCTGCCTACCCTGAACCTAGGCCAAAAAGGCCCTCATACCTTTTCATCTCTTGTCACGCATCTCTGTATGAAGAACAGAAGAATTGCTTTTTGTTCCCAGAAGAAGAATAGTCTCCACATGGAACATGGCAGAGCTGTCCCACAAAGTCCAGTGATGCCAGTTTACTGCCAGCTGCCCCTAATGTAGTATAAGGCCTAGGGGAAAAAACCTCGAGTGGCATTGGGTTTTTGGCATTAGCCACTTAAAGAATTTCTTTTTTTTTCTTTT
>NC_022033.1:18222253-18250880 GCF_000317375.1 Microtus ochrogaster | reverse complement strand
TGCCTATATGTTTTTCTTTGGGTTCTCCTTATTTAGCTTATCTAGGATCACTAATTATAGGCTCAATGTCCTTGGTTTATGGCTAGAAACCAAATATGAGTGAGTACATCCCAGGTAAGTCAGACCCAAAAAGAGACTAAGAATTTCTTAATTAATATCCCAGAGTTTAAACTTCTACATTGCATTAGAAGACAATTTCTTTTTTTCTAATTTTTTAAAAATTTAAGTTGTGTATTTCATTTAAGTTGTGCTCTTGTTTTGTTTTGTTTTGTTTTGTTTTGTTTTGTTTTGTTTTGTTTTTAAATAACAGCAAAAATCAAGAGAAACAGAAAATGACCAAAGTGGATCCTAACAACCTCGGATCTTGGAAATGTCACAGAAAATTAGCATGAACACTCCAAGGAATATCTAGCTTCAGATTATTGAACTATCACTGTCCGATGGAGTGGCTGCTGGCATCTTTAAGATTTGCAGAGCAATCAAGCAAGGTATGATTGTGTCCACTTTGTAATGGAGAAAGTTCGGATCTATTTAAGTCAGCACTCCAAAGAGTCCTTAGCTGATAAGTGTCAGAGCTGATGGTCAGTGCCAAGTCTGTCTGTCAGGAATTCACCACCCCTGGATGACAGAGTCAGGGAGAAGCCATGTAGCTGCTACAGGAGGCAGACACCTCCTCCGGAGCCCATTGAAATTTTGTCTGTAGGCCACAACCTCGTGGAGATACACAGATCAATGGAGATGGGTTAGTTTAGGATAAAAGAGCTAGCTAGAAATACGCTTAAGCTATTGGCCAAACAGTATTGCAAATAATATAGTTTCTGTGTGATTATTTCGGGAATCTGGGCAGCTGAGAATGAACAAACAGCCTCTGCCAACAGAAACAGATCACTAGAACCAGGGGTATTAATTCTCTCTCTGTTTTCTTGCTACTAAAAATTGAATCTTGGGTCTGTGCATGCTAGACACATATTCGACCTCTGAGGTACATATTCATTTTCCATTTTCTTGCTTGTACTTTGAGGCAGGGTCTCACTAAGTGCCTCAGGTGAACTTTGAGCTCTTTCAAGAGTATTCAGAGCAGGCCTTGAATTTTCAATCTCCCCATGGCAGCCTCCTGAGTAACTGGGGTTATAGGTCCCAGTCATCAAGCCTGGCTGTGGATCTCTTTCTTCTTAAACTGATGAAGAAAGAGACAGGAAAGAGACTTGGATAGAGAGAGGGGAAAAGAATGAAGAAGGGCATGTCCTTTCCTCCAATGGAGGTAACAGCAGAAATAAGTGTAATTCTCAATGAGTCAATGTCCCCTGATCCAGAGGCCTCTGGGACCTCCTGGGCAAAGGTCACAGGAGTGGCTCTGCCCAGGTCTCCCAGAGCTGCTCTCCTTGTTACCAGCAAGATGAAAATAGTTAAAAAGAAAAAAAAAGGCTGCAACCCCCACTGGAAACCATCACTCGCCCAGACATCTGTAAGAGCAAGGTCTAGAGCAGAAAAGGGGGCCTTTTGTCTATGCATTTCCTTGTGTATTTATTTATTCTGTCAAAGACATTTTCAAACTTGTCACTTTAACCCTAAGGAATTTGTCATCCATTTTGGAATTTCAATCACTGCGTCACTGAAAGGTGAAGATGATATAGGGTCCACCCAGCTGCTTTGAGAAGCATAAATCCCATGGCCATGGCCTCCAGGTAAGCTAGTTCCCTGGTGACCTGCTGCCAAAATCATTCAACCAAGGGGTGCCGGGCTCTGGTCATGAGATGGCAGTCCTGTGAAAGATGCTTATCGGAATGATGGCTTGCTTCCTGTCCTTGAGTCGTGATTAAAACCTAATAAAACAGACCCTCTTCGGGGTCTCTAACTTCCAACGTGGTAAATGGAAGCTGCGAATCCACCTGGCCCTGACTCTCAGCTGGGAAACAAACGATGCTGCGGAGACGCAGCCGTGCCCCTCACTTGTCTGTCTGTTCTTCGGCATCCTCCAGGGGTCCTCTGCTGCGCTCGATCTGCATAAGGCTGCGTGCTGCTCCTCATGTCTCCCAAATCCCCCAGAACCAACTTCTAATAAGGAACGGAGAGAAAGAAAAACTCCAGAGACTCTGTCCCCATCCCTCTTCCTTTTCAGCCATTGAAGCCACACTTCTACAGCTCCCACAGTGCCCCTCATGCCCAGGCTCCCAGGATCTCTTAGCTCTGCCTCACCCCTCATGCATGTCACACTAAAGGAATGGTGTCATCTTCCTGGTGTTCTGGTACCAAGATTCGTGTAGTTGCTGCCGTTTTCTTTCCCTGGCTGAGCCTTTCACAGACATACACTTGAAAGCGGTTGTGATATCTTGCGGTGCAAAGAGCTTTCTCAATCTGTTCTTCTGCAGCTGCAGCAAGCTGAAGGAGAACAGATTGTTCTCCTTCTCAGTTCCAGCCGTGAAGTCAACGGAGCTTGGCTCTGAGTTGCTTAGGTCTATACTTATTTAGCTTCCTCAAACGAACTGCTTTAGAGTATAAGGTTCTTCTGTGCCTAAGCAACTGCAGGTCCATTTACATAGATAGGTCCCTGGAGGCTTGGGGCCAAAACTACATATATATTTGACTTTTCCATCACCGGGCATAGACGGGAAGTCCTATCTATTTGTCCCTCTCCCATCCATTCATCCATCTTTCCACCATTCTCTAGCTGATCCCTTGTGGTACTAATGAGCTTATAGATTAGATGCTGGCCGATGTTTGTTTTTCATCAAAAACATAGGAGGGGGGATTAAAATACACGTTCCCACTTGCTGTACTTGCTTTCCTTGTCACGAAGATCAAATACCTGACAGAAAACTTAGAGGAAAAGTGTTCATTCTGGATTTCATTTTCAGAAACTCAGTCCATCATGAAGGGAAATACATGGCAGGGGGACAGGCCTTTGTCCATGGTGACAAGAAGGTAAGACAGCAGATCACATCGTAGAGGCAGACAGAAAGCGGGGAGCTAAGGCCAGAAGCAGGGCCAGGACGCCATCAAAAGTCTGCCCCCCAGTGATCTACTTCCATAAAGCATGCTTCCAATCCCAAAGGCCCCAACCCTTCCCCAAAACACCATCAGCTAGGGACCAAGTGTCCTACCAAATGAACATCCAAAGTGTAACACTGCTTTTTACTGCACTATGTAAGTGTGTAAATTATGTCTGGATCCCGGTTCATTTCTGTGAATAGAAATACAAATACCTACTTTCTAGGCTTATTACACAGATTCTAGTTTTGATTTATAAAATCTCAATACTCAATAGATGGTTGTGAATCTGTTATTTTAGCAAACATCTCGCTGATAGCTCATGCACAACCATCATTATTGAAGTCTCGGTCTTCCAAGATGATTCCAGATGGTTGTCTTAGATTGTCAATAGCCAGGGGGGGAATAAATCACTTATCTACTATGGGTCTTAATTTCCTACTGGGTCAAGTAGGATTTGCAATGATAACTCAACATTGGTAGATACTGTGTCACGCAGCACCTATAAAGTGTTTCACATAAGACAGGGAATTCAGATGATGTAAAGTAAATATTTCTGCAATTGCAGCTGCTGTTGCTACGAAGGCCTATGATGGTGGTGGTGATGGTGGTGGTGGCGGCGATGGTTAGAGTGGTTGTTGTGACAATAGCCATGGTGGTAGTGATGGCAGCTGTGGTGGCAGGGATGGCAGTTGCCGAGGTGGTACTGGTTGTACCAGCGGTGGTGACAGTGGTAGTGATGGTAGTGAAAGATGAGGATAAGTAGAAGAGAAGGGTCATCGAAGGGGGCAGCAGCAAGGATGAAGAATACAGTTGATTACCAGGAGAAATCAATAGCACCTCCATATAAATCTTGAAAATTACCCACAATGCAAACTATCTAACCCCTGTGATCTGAGCAATGCCAGAGAGCCCTGGCAAACAGAACATGTGAGGACAGATTACCACGAAGAGCAAATTCTCACTAAGTTGGCATCACCGCTGGGGGAACCAACTCTGCTTGAATGATGTCAAGATCCAGTCCCCTTTGTGAAACACAAAGAAATCACAGGCCCAGACCCAATGTACAGCAGCATGAGACCACATGAGACAGAGTTTATCCTCAGAGCTCTTTGGAGAACAGACATCTATAAAAAGCAGTTGGTGATATTGTTATTAATCTGGACCTTTCACTGAAGCTCATTGCCACTAAGGATGACGCAACAGTTATCTGGGTGTAGTCTGGAATCAAGCCGTATAGCTGTGGTCCATTAGTTATTCATCTCAATGCATCTCATAAAGAGCATTGGTAAAAGGGGACCAAGAAATATCATGTGTTTGTCTAACAAGAAAGACAAGTTCTAATCCCATCTCTAGTTCTAATCAAACACAATGAAACAAGTTGCCTAAGCTTTACTAAATCTCATCTCTAAGAAAAAAAAATGATGGTTCCTATTAAATGTTGCTTCCAAGATCCACTTTGAGACAAGAGAGAACTGACCACTGAATACCTAGGGTTTGTCATGTGTCCCCATAAACCCAACTGTCTTGTGTACACCTCTTTTTGTCTTATAAAGCCTGAGCTTTTGTAACTAAGGGAATCGGTGCACTTTTTCCCAAGGCGAGAATAGGGAGTTGCCTCAAAAGACATCTACGGTAAGGTTTGCATTCACTTCCTATGTCTTACTCATCCTTGAATCCCCACTCTTTAATCCCCCATTTAATTATGACTCTGGTCAAGGAGGAATGACTGTAGACTTTTCTCCTGCATTCTGAAGTGTGGCCAGTAGCTAGCATCCCCACCCATGCCTTACTTGGTGATTGGAGGCAAAAACAGTGAGCTCACATGTTTGTGCTAAACATTCAGTCAGAAAAGGCAGCCACAATGAGAGAACGCACTGCATACCTATAAAACCATAAAGCTACTCCAAATAAATACTATTGGCCCAACCCCTGTAAGGAGCTGTGGATCATCACCTGGACAGACACACTCTCTGGAACTCAGCAAAGCATAGCCACCAAACAAAAACATAAAAAAAAAAACCAGAAAGAGTAGTGGTGGGGCAGGGGACAGAAGGGGACAGAGATGACAATTAGGCCAGAGAATCCCAGGTCTTTTGCAATCAGAGAATCAGAGTAAGTTTTAAAAAACAATTAAGAATGTAGTCCTTTAGTTCAAGCCTAGGGTGGTCCCTACTGGGCTGAGATGGAGGTACAGACAGGGCTGGATTCCTTTCTGGAACCTCCATAATAATAAAATAAAGAGAATCCGTTCTCCTTTTTTCCAGCTTCTTGCCATCCAAGTGTCTTGGTTTATAGCTTCCCACTTCCTCGAGCTCCACAGCCAGTCCCACTGCATCTCCTGCAGCTCATCTACCTTCATTTCTCTTCCCAGCCACAGCCAAGTAAGCGTCCCTACTTCCCTTTGCTCTGTCACACTGGGTTAATGGGGATGACTCGGATAATTTCTCCTCTCAGTCAACCAATCAGCAAAACTTCGCATCTACAACCTTTATTCTCTTTTTCCAACATTTTTTAGGTTCTGAGATTAGACTGTGGACATCTTCAGGAGTCATTCTTCTTGGTACTACAGTCACTAAGCCAACAACTCCTCACCTGCCATCCCTTGGTTGTTCTCCTCTGAATCACCAGAACAGACTAGATTCAGATTCAAAGGTCACACCTAATACCTTCCGAATCTAACTTTTTCAGGGTAGTTTCTGGGTATGGTAGACAATGATAATCTCCACCAGTATTTTGTTGGAAAAATGTCTGCTTCACACATCTCCAACAAAGCGATTGTTTTCCACAGGCAGATTGAGAAATGTGTGGAATATTTTGGGGGTCTTTGTTTGAATTTGTTTCTCTAATCAATTGATGAGGATGCTTGTGTTTAGAACAAAAGATGCCGATTTTAGGTTGAGCTCACAATCATGCATCAAGTAGCTAAAGCGTGCTCCCTGGAGAAGCTGATACTAGACATAGACCAACAAATCGATGCATCTGTGTCGCCAAAGCATTTCTGCTTATTTCTTCATACTTTGAACCCACATCTATCAAGACCTTTGTGTGGAATAAAGCTTCTCTTTGCTGTTGTGATTTGAGCATAACAATAAAGAACTCAGACTTTACCAATCGGACCCCACTGAACTGTTCTGTCTTTGAGTCAGATCTACAAAGAGCCCCACTGCTCTCCTTTCTCGCAGTATCAAGGCATTTCGAACACACAATGTATCACATGAGATTGCCCACGTCTAGAAATAAAATGCCATTGTGAGCCCACCCCTCCTTAACTATCTCAGACAACAATTGAAACAACAAGACACAGAGGAAGAAGTCAAGGTCAAAACATGATGCTATGCCTCCGCCCTGTGCCTCCCAACACGCTAAAGACTGAAACTGCTTTCTTTCTTGTCTGTGACCACAGTGGATGAAGAAGGATTAAAGGCAAGAAAGGGCATAAACAGCCAGATTATTTGGCTCTTGACCTGCATAACTCCATGTACTTTCCAAGATTTGCCCATGGGAAAAACAGGGATTGGAGAGATGGTACCTTGCCCATGAAAAACAGCCCATCATAAAGTCAAAGACCTCTCCATCTCTTCGTAGCAGGCATGCGAGAGGGGTCTCTGGACACTGATGATCATCCATTTTCCTCTTTTGCCAGGTTCATGGAAACTAAAGTTGAAGCTTAGATCCATTGCTTAGAGCATTGGGGAGGAAAATATGGTTTTTGGTAATATCCAGGTTTTCATCAGAATGCTTTATTTCACTTTGTAACAAAAAGCTATCTTAAATCAAAGTAAACTGTGGAGTTCAACATGCTCATACAACATTCCATGCTGATACGTGTGCAAACAAGGAATCAGATGATAAAAATATGGGAAAATAACAGTCCATTTGGTAAATTAATTTGTTTAATTTTCAAAATAAAAACAGTAGCACCATAGTGGGAAACAATATGAGGCACTGAAAAGGACGTTCTCTCTCTGTTCCTTCTTCCCTAATCATTTCGTGCCTGTCTGTGGTATATGAACAGGAGTGACACATGTCCCCAATGTACCCAAATCCAGACACCGAGTGAAAGCATGTCCCCCAGAAAGTCTGGGTTCAGAGCTTCAGTGTGAATGATCATAAACAATTATTTATTAGGGCCATATAAAATTCCACTGTTAAACTACCCCACCTGCAGAAAAGACATTTCATATTGTCCATGTTATTACACCATGGGCCATGTTAACCTGCGATTAGATCCCCAACTTATCCCCAACTAGAAGAGTGGTATATGGAAAACTGAAAGACCAGCCTATGGCTAGAGCACAGCCAGGATAGAATTGGCTCACCATACATCTGCGGCAGAGGCCAGGGCATTCAGACAGGGCTGGCAGTCCAAGGCAGTGACTTTGGGTCTAACTCTGACGTCATGGGAGCTGTGAGAGAAACTTTTCCCAGGAGTCTGAAGAGAAATTTTCCAAGCAAAAAAAAAGTTGAGAAAGTTGCACAATTTGCACAATAAACCCCCACATGCTCACTCCACAGATTGACAATTTACTCCTACAATCGATTCTCCAATTTGCTCCATAACTTGAGTCTCTCCATTTGCCATTTAACTTTTTGGTGGTGACATGGGTCACTCATTTCCATGCCACGCAGGTTAAGTAGTCACTCAGCGCTGACAGTGGCAGTGGTCACTGTGACACCTGCCTTACTACAAGCTGCACATTGGGGAGTTCCAGATTCACAGAGTCCTTTCAAGGAATGTTTGGACAACACGAAGTCACAAATTTTAAGAGCATTGTTCAAGAAATATTAAAAGATTTTTAATCATAGAATTAACTCAGCAAGCTTTTTTTTTCAATCTTCTGGGCCAACTACTGGCTGGGGAATGGGAAGAAATTGATAAAAGAAACTGAGGGAGTCGGAGAAATGAAACAATTTAGAGAGAAAGATGGTCAGGGCCCCAAGGGGTGGCACCGGGGACAGGAAGTAGAAGATTCAAGGGATGTTTTAGAAGTCAAAATTATAGCAGTAGATGATAGACTTGGTTTGAGGCAGTAAAGAACAGAAAAAGTCCAATTGACTTTAGCTTTCAGAATGGCCAGGGAAGCCATTTTCTGAGTTGAGTCAGAATTTGGTAACAAGGTTGAGTCATGAATCTGGACGTGGACACTCAATTGCAGATTTCAATGAGAAAATCTCTACTGGTGAATGTAGAATTACCCTTGTCCTTCCCAGCCTTCTCCAGAATCCTTGCTAGTCAACAACCAACTTAACCACAAGTGTCCACGGAAGTCCGGAATGCTTAGGTACTGACTCAGGTTGAGGTCACTCAGCTGCTTTTGGGATCACCTGGAGCTTTGTGGTTACAGCTTTCCGACAAGCATGTTTGTCCACCTCTGCAAGGTCTGAGAACCTGTAGGCCTAGCCCAGCAGCCCTCTGATGCTCCAAGAGAGAATATACCAGATCCCAGGGACCTCAGTGGAAGCCATACCTTTATGATGGGTAGGCTGGCTTAGGGACTCCCAGGCATCAGAGAAGTCCTGGAAAGTCAAGCTTCTTCCTTTCTATCACCCAGAGTCCCCAGGGAAACAGCCATTTACCCAACTCTCATCACCCTGACCCTTGACTCATTTCTAATGCCAGCTGGATACAGGATAATTTGACTCCTCGGGATTCCCAGGACTAAAATTTAACAAGATGCCCAGAGAAAACAGGACAACTTTCTGGCTTTGGGGGCCTTGAGGACTTGAGTCACTCCTCTCCATATCCCTCAGACAGACAGGAAATGGTTGAGGAAGAAGGAGCAGAGAGAGGACATCCTTGCCAGCAGACATGCAGCTCAGCGGGGGGAGAAAAGTGAAGCCGTGGACCAAGGCCTTATCTCTTTAAGAGAAAGCAGCATATGAGCAAGGATGCGGCAATTAACACAGACCACAAAGGTGTGCAGAGAGCTGAAAGACGAATTGCAACAACCACAAGGTGTTGCTCAGAGATGGTACTCCCAAGGTGAGTGTCCCGCGAGGCGGGCCCTGACAGACGGCCAGAAGGGACTCAAGCAAAGAGCCGCATCTGCAAGGTCAGAGGGGCTTTGGACATGGGCACAATCTTGTCTTTCTGGAATTTTCTTCCAGTGCAACCACCACGTATAAGCTTACTCTTTCCTCCTGAACCCCAGAAGACAGAACAGAACAGATTTTCCAGATACACTCACGATGGGATTTTAACAGAGCCAACACCTTTCTTTTCCCAGTCCCGTTTCCCCTTCAGACACTCCCCATTGTCCCACGGCTGCCGTGAGCAAAAGAGTGAGTTCATCAGTGCTCAAGGCAGGTAATGACAATAACAGCTAATCTCTCTTGGGCTCTTACTGGCTTGTGCCAAGAACTTTCTCGTTTATGCTTTGTGGTGCCATGCCAAGCAATTGTGATATGTGGGATGATGCAATCCTTTAATTACTTTTACATAGGAGGAAACTGAGGTAAGAATGTGAGCCGTCCATTTGATTCCAGACACAAAATATTTAATGTTTATTGCAAACTGTAAGCTACAGCCTCTTCTTGTCTTCTGAGCCCTGTCCTTCTTAGGATCGCCCTCTGCCTGAAAAAAATATTCATACCTTTTGTGTGTAGACTCAATTAGTTCCCAGGACAGCCCCCACCCCCAGAATCTAAACACGACCTTCAAGTTTATAAGCCTTGGGACACCAAACTACTAAGCTACAGTATATAGAACTGAGCCACTGCCTGCACATGAGTGAGGAAGAGTAAGAAAAGACCAGACGAGTGGCCCAGGGAGGGGACTTCCAACTTGCCCAGACTCGTGGCAGCCAGAGTGTGCACAGGAGGGAAGCTGACACCCTGCCCCAGGGAGGAGGGGGAAGACGCAGCATAGATGACAATCAAAGCCAGGGTAGGGAGAGCTGGCCCCCGCCAGAGCAGCACCTCCTAGGAGCTCAGTGCATCTCTCTGACTCAAGGTTACTGAGGCCATCTGCCTACCAGGAAAGTACGGGAGAGAAGGCCGGTTGGAACCAAGGCTGTAGGCACTTGGCAGCAGCAGGTTCAGCCTTGGCCGCAGGGCCAGGTGTGCTGGCCCACCCCAGCCGTGTGTTCTGCAGACCAACCCTGGCCTGGGGAGGCTTCGGGTGGGCCTGGCAGAACTCCCTTCTTCAGGGAGTTGGCTACCTGTGATAGCATTCCAGGAAGTCTGAAATGAAGATGAGGCTAAACCAGAGTAAGGTTCCTTCCCAAAAGCTCCTGAGAATTGGGGGGAGGGGGGGGCTAAAGCCTGGGATGATGACTCAGCAAGCAAACATCTGATTAGGAGTTGGGGATTAGCTTCTTCTACCCTCTCATCTAAAGAAAGTTACAGGAATTGGGATGTGGGGGTGTGTTTTGATTTTTTTGTTTCCTTGCATAAATTTCAATATTCATGGGGCGGGGGTGCCATTTTTTATGTGAAATGTTTATAGACTCACTGGAATTTGCAATAATAGCACAAAGCCTTGCTTCCCTTTGTCCACTTCCTCTCATGGTGACTTCTTATAATGTCAAGTCAAAACCAGAAGACAACATTGGTAAAACAGTGGGAACTAAGCTGCAGCCCTTATTTGATTTGCAAAATGTGCATGAAGCTTCATATAAATAAAAAAAAAAAAGTTTGCATTTACATTTACAGGGTCTCGTCTCTGGGCGATACAACTTTCCAGGTCTATGAAATAAGGTTGGTGTTAGCTCAATCGGAGGGCGGAGAAGGAGACAAAGCGAACTTAAGAACGAAAAACAGATGTGGACAACAGTCTCCCTTGGATAGAAAACAGAACTCCATGTTGCTTAGAATCAGAAGACTATAGCCTGGAACCAGTCTCGAACTCCCACAGCATGGGCACACACACACCTGGGGACTTTCACAACCACTACTTTTGCTTGGCCTATGTATTGTGACTGCATGGTGACCCACAGGAAGATAGGTTCACATGCTTCCCTCGCTCACCCAGACATACATGATCTTACTTGGGAAAGGGCTCTGTTTTAGCAGTTGGAATGAAGTCCAGGATACTGAGATGAAACCATCTTGAATTATCCATTTGGGTCTTAACATTACAAGAGACCTCCAGAGGAGAGACACAGAAAAAAGTACAGGCAAATAGGCTGACAGGAGAGACATGGCTCACAAGGAGTGCAGACAGCTCCTTGAAGCTACATGGAGCAATGATGGATGCTTTCCTGGAGCCTTCGGTGTATATTGCTCTGCTCAAAACTTTATTCCAGGCTTCTGTGCTCCCAAACCACAGAAAAGTACATTGCCCCTGTTGTAAGCCAACTCTGTGCTCATTTGCCATGGCAGCCCCAGGAAATACATACATGAAAATGCTATGACACATATGACTTTGTCCCCATGGCCCTTTGCTTTTACGAAGTGGACAGCCACTGCAACTTGTTCCTCGGGACCTTAGGAGTCGGTGCACACACCACTGATGCTACCTTATCCACACGGAAACTTAGACACAGTGCAGTCTCTTGACTTGTCCAAGGATGCGAAGCCAAGGAATGGTGAATCAATGACTCAAGTCTATCTCTGGCTCATTCCCAAGCCTGTGCTCCTCACTAGCATGGTGAAGCCTGAGGAAAAGGACAGCTGATTGCTTGCTGGGGCAGCTCTGACCTCCCTGCCTAAGAGAAGAGGCGGAAGCCAACAGACGACGGGAGCTGGGCAGGACTGTTCCCTGGTGAGCCTCTCGTTTCCTTGCATCTCCGTGTGGAACAAGAGGTGAGGTGAACTGGGAGGATCTATCAGCGTTCCACAAAAAGAAGCCCTAGGTAGGGTACAGGGTTGAGCCTGTGTTTTCCTGAGCCAACAGCAGAATATCTGCTGGCATCTGCTGCAAGAGTGGACAGCTGCTCTCCTGGAAGTTTCATGAAGAGCCCTGAAAACAAGATTCTAAGCCAACCAGTTCCCTCCACACCTCTGAAGCCCAAGGCAGACCAAGCTACCTACGTAGTCCTTGCCTGGCCTGTTGGAGCCTGTTCCCTCGGAGCACTCTCCCAATAGAGCTGAAAGAGTCTATTGTAACTGTTTGTTTTCTACTACATGTGACATATATTAAAGTGAAAAAAAAATGAAACATCCCCTGCTTGAATCCAGAACACCCAGAGGACAATAACTTTGAGTTTCCTTCTAAGGGGTCCGTGTATAGGACTGTAGCACCAAATAAACACATTGGTCTCCTGCAAACAAGAACGATGTCCCATATCGACATCCTTCTGTATCCTTTTCCATTTGATGCAGCTTAAGAACTTTGTCCTAAGGAGGTACATGTTTATGACAGCTTCTGGAGTATCTTTTCACATGTGCTAATTGCGCATCTCTAGCTAGACTTCCCCGGAATAACCACTGGGGTGTTTCTAAAACTTCCTTCCTAAAGCTGGTTTATGATTGGCGCGCTGTACACTTACCTTCACACACACGTGAAAAGGGTGTCCATAAGAGCCAGTCCTGGAGGGAGGGTTTCACGCTTCATTGAGTACCTGCATTCTGTATTGTTTGAAGCTATGAAATTGCCTGCACAGAGCTTGTCAGAATGTAGCCACTGTCAGCAGTCAGGCCCTGTTTGCTGGGATGATGTTATCAAGTCTCTTATCTTTGCAAGTCAGACAAGTAACAATAAGCATACGAATGTCATGAAAGATCTGGTGGTTTGATATTTGGTGTGTGTATATTTGCGTGTGTATGTGCGTGTGCATGTCTGTGTGTAAGAAAACACTGAGCCATATATTTAAAAATAGCATACTCAAAACCCTTCACCACACACACGCTGTATTTCAGTAAACCTGAAAACACAACACCATGGAGGAAAACATGAAGCTAAGACTGAGCTACGCTGGGACCACCTTCTTATGAGGATCTTGAAAAACCGTTGTTGAAATCTAAAGATGGAATGGAGCTCCCACGCAGGAGCCAAACACGTGGAAGAGGGCTTCAGACACAAGGAAGAACAGTCCAAGGACAGGGAAGGACCCTGACTTATTTGGGGAAGTGAAAACAGCAAGCTATGGGGACTGGCCTCCGAGGAGTTGGGAAGGTTATCAGGGGCCAGATCAAACAAGGCCTCTTGGGCAAGAGGCTTGAGTTATTTTTCTCATTGAAATGGGAAGCCATTGGAAGGCTGAGCACATGAGAGGCGTGATGCACTATACTTCTGCCTCTTGAGTCCCATGGCCGCTGTACGGGAGTGAGTTTTGGGAGCCAAAAATGGAAGCCTGAGGTAGAAGAATGCTCCACGCTTTGAGTACAGACGTGGATGGGGTGATAATAAAAGTTGGTCAAAAGACTATTGGCTTTCTGCTTGAGTCAAACAGGCCAAATAGGTGGTGTTAGACACCAAAGTGGGTAAGACTAGGCAGGCTTAAGCTGAGATCATGGTCTTGTCTTAATCATATTAAATCATCAATGTCTAAGAAGTGGGAAACATCAAACTGGACCAGTCTAGAGAGAATAGTGAGCTGTGAAATACCTGACTTCATGCATTTGCTCATAGGCCCAAACCACATCACTCATGCACAGGGGTTTATGGGTATTGTATTTTGGCAGCTATGGAGTCAAAAGCTCTCTATTTCATGGGCAAGGTCCTCTCCCCGATGTGACTGCAAGCTCTGTAAAAGAAGAGATTAATTAGTAAGCCTCCAGGAGCACTGTTCCCCAAAAGGGTACACAACTAAATTGATGGCTCAGGATAGTTTTTGCTTCAAGAATTCCAAAATATCTGTTATGTGTGCTCAGACTGGAGTTCAGAGGGGGACAACCTGGGACCAACCATTGACAGGAGAAGAGAAAATCCAAACTTCCAGTTCGTTAGGGTCACAAAATCAGAGCCACCATTTCCAACACCCAGAGGACCATATCCAGAGCAGACATTGTTTATGGTGAAGGATTTCATGCCACCTTCACCAAATGATTGTTCTCAGACAGCTCCTTCTGTGGCAGACCTCCACTGCCCCCGCATACATCAGGCCTATAACTGCATCGTCCCTTTTTTGACTCTGTCTGAAAGGGCCAGTTCATATTTAAAAGGAAAAATATATGGGAATGCCAAGACTTATCAGTGTTTAGGGGGATAAAATGCTCTTTTTCTGCTTGTGAAGTGTTTTTAAAAAGATGAATAGTTTCCAATGCTTGGATTAGAGGACACTACCCCTTAGTCTGTTGGCCAAAGTGTAAGCAGTGACACACCAGCCTTTCAAGAGGCCGAAATTCTTCACCTCTCTCACCTAAGTAGCTGGGCAAATATATACATAAAACATGTCAGTTTCCAAATTGGGCATGGTGGCACTCAGCTGTGATCTTAGCTGCAGGGACCTGGGTGGGGAAAGGAAGATTAGAGGTTTAAGGCCATCCTCAGGATTCCTTGAGAATTTCAGTCCAGCCAGGATCATGAGATCTTGTCTCCAAAAAGAAAGGGAAAATGTGTTTATGTCGGACTTACTTGTCAAGCAAAACTAGGAGATAATTTAAATGCTGTGCACCCGTTTCCACCACCGCCCCTAAGAGAGAAATGCAGGCTAAGTCATTTACAGCACATTACAATATTTCCTTGAAGCTGCTACCATGGAGTGGAGTTGCAGAGACTGATCTGTTAAGATGTGTGTGCTATGTTGTTAAGGCCAAGATAAAGTTGTAAAATGGGATAATATGATCCCAGTTTTGGCAAAATCCCAGAGAGTAATATAGAGGGAAATCTGAGACACTCATCTTTTCTGCTTAGGGTGGTTTCCCCCAGCACCACCACTGAAGTGGGAGGGAGAACCTCAGATGACGTGAAAGACTTTCACTCTTCACATAGTACACGGCTATATGATTCACATATTTTCCATAAAAAAAAAACACTGTTCTTGAAATTAAAAGAAGTCATACATAAAAGACTTGTATCTACAAAAATTTTTGAAAGGCTTCAGGGCAAAGAATCAGCAGAGGTTACTGCTGCTAATAGCTCAAGAAAAATCCAGCCTCAAAGGACATGGAGAAGGGATCCCCAAGATCTGAGAGAGGATGATTCAGGTCAGAAGAGAGAGAGGGAGGGCAGGAAGCCCAGCACCAGACCTTAAACTCAATGGAGTCCACGTAGCTTGCCTTCCAGGAACATGTTTGCACAAGGAATTAGTGACGGAACCTGTCCTGAGAGCTGAAACAAAAACAGGAACAGACTGCAGGACTCCATCAGGATTCCTCTGGACCACTGGGCTCTTGGCATGCATCATCCAGCTGTCACCAAAAGCGTGATCCTGGTACCTCTAGGACCCTGCCCAAACAAAACCTTGCTTGGGTGACTCAGTGGGAGCAGCCACCAAAAGTATGAGTAGGACAAAAGTTTCGGGAGAGAAATGAAAGTCAAATATGAGACTTAAAATGTATCCTTAGCTCCACCCCTAATTCTCATAACTGACTTTTGAGAACAGAAGGTAAAGTGTGAGAGAGTGTGGGTGCTGGTCACATTTTTTAATCTTCATTTTGGGTGTTGGTTCCAAAAGTGTATTCAGTTTGAGAAGATCCACCAGCAGTTATATGCTTAAGATGGGTACACACATGCCTACATTACCCCAAAAATATTATTTATAAAATAAAATGTAAAGATGTCCATCAATTTTAAAATATTAATATTAGTGGGGAGGATCCCTTGAACCAAATGGACATCAGTTAGGTATCCTGGAAGACCATAGAATACCATTAGGATCAGAGGAGGTCACGGCAATGAAGTCACCCATGAGGCACTATTTAAATACTAGGGAGCAATGGGTAGGCTGTATGTACAGGTACAGAACAATTCATATCCTGGGAATTTTGGAAATGTATTTGATATTAACAGAAAACTTTCTGACAAGATGCACACAAAACTAAATGCCATGGTTACCCCGGGTGAGTCCCTTTTGCTTTTTGGTTTATTATTTCTTTGGCATTTGATCATTTCCATAACTAACATTTTTAAAGCATAACTTTTAAAGGCCTTTTAATCCTCTTGCTGGCTGACAAGTTCCTAAAATTCCTGACAGCAATGACTTTGTCCTTGCACCATTTTCTCTGACCGCTTTCTACAAGTTCCTTCCAGGTGACTTGGTCCCACCATCACTTGGGGGAGGTGACTCGGTGTCTTCATTCTTGGAGCCCTCCTCAGACTCGCTGAAGTGTAATATCTGGAATCCATGAGTCTGTATGAGACTCCATCGCTCTTTGCAGCCGGAACAGTTTCAGGCACAATGGTTGAATGCATCTCTTTTTAGCTCCCTGGCTTCCTTGACCTGTTTATCATATATGGGATTATTTGATTTTTACGTTTGTCCCCTCCACTAGATTATAAGACCCTAAAGGTCACTGGCTGTTTCGAGTTTCAGCAGAGGACCAGTGATGTAAGATAGCCAATACATGAGATAAATGAACGCATAAATGAATGAATCTCCATCATCACAGGGCTCCTGGTTCCCAAGAATGAGTTATCTATGGTGGGCCCATTTGCAGACACATAGCTGGACCCGATTCAGGTTTGTTTGTACCATTCTGAGGAGCTTAAGCTTAGGATCCCAGGCTTCCTTGAGTGGAGATGAGCCAGGCCTGGCCAGACAATAGGGAAAACCCAAAAGCTAGTGCAACCAGCTGCAGAGGGAATGACCCAGTAACCCAGATTATACAGTTTGTTTTCCAGGAGCCAAGAGCTCTTTCCATTAACCTTAAAGGAACCATGGCATAAATCATAAGCTCTACGGTTCCCAAGATCAAGGATTCCTAAAGCCCAGAAGTTCAAAACCTCCCAACAGTACAAAAGAGGTTTTACAACTATGTGGTGTAGGACCAGCCAAGACCTGGATTCAACTTCTTCAGGTGTTTGTTGTGGTTGGAAATTGTTGCCCCTGTGAGCCTCAGTGGCTGCACCTGTAAACAGAGAAAAGCAATAACACCTAGCTCGTGGAGTCTGTGTGTCAGGTTAAGCAATCCATTCAGAAAATACACAGGACCTTATTGTGTGCAACAGCACTGTTTGAAGTGGTAGAAAGTCAGCAGGCCTGTCTTCCGGGTGCTAGTTCACAGAAAGGGTGCGGAGCACAAAGCCATTGCTCTCTAAGGAGAGAGCTGGATTTCAATGGTAAGACCCTCAAAAAGGAAGCAGGAGCACACGAATAGTAGATGTCCCACACACAAGGCCTCGCCAGTTGCTGCGACACCCTGCACAGGTCACTGTGGCAGGACACAGTGGCAGTTCCTCTCAAGGTCCTGAAGCCCCGAGAAACAGGAGCTGCGTAAACAAAGATCCGTGGGAGGACAGGACTGGACGCCAAAATGTGTGTCCCCAACCACAGTGTGGGCTCAGCAGAATCCACTGGCTGTGTTTCTTGGAAATAACTAACTCTCTTTGGCCAGAAGAAAACAAACTTAAACAGGAAAGCACTTCATGATTCAGTGGGCAACATAGGGCTCTTGAGTGGGCCAGAATATGAAAGCAGTGGCTTTTCCTTTCCATGAATCCTGAGCATACGAAAGAAGCCAGGTTTCCGGAAGTGTGTGTGTGTGTGTGTGTGAGTGTGTGTGTGTGTGTGTGTGTGTGTGTGTGTTGTGCGTGTATGTGTGTGCTGTGTGTATGTTCTGTGTGTGTGTTCTATGTGTGTGTTCTGTATGTGTGTACTGTGTGTGTATGTGTGTTCTCTGTGTGTGCTGTGTGTGTATGCTGTGAGTTGTTGTGGAATAATCTTTTTGTATACTGTGAAAAAGCGCCACTCTGGTTGGCTTAATAAAGAGCTGAGTAGCCAATAGCTAGGCATGATTTCCAGGCACAGAGGGTACTGGGAAGAAGGGCAGAGTCATCATCAGACACAGGTAAACAGATGTGCTTGAGGACAGGTAAAAGCCACAAGTCATGTGGCAACAGACTGATAGAAATGGGTTAATGTAAGTTATAAGAGCTATTTAGGAAGAAGCCTAAGCTATCAGCCTAGCTTTCATAGCAGTAAATCTCTGTGTCATGATTTGGGAGCTGACTGATGGGACAGAAATAGTCTGCCAACGAACAGAGCCCAGTGTTGTCTGGGCATGTATATCTACATAAGACCCAAGAAAGCTTTTTAAAAAGGTTTCAAACACACAAAAGTAGAGCCAAATGCGGCTTCCTAGTCTCATGCTTCTCATGTGGCTGTGGTACACAGGCATGTCCCCCAGCAGCTGCCTGCAGGCCTGAGCTGCCAGTGCACCATGAGCTAAGCTACGTGGTAGGTTTAAAGTTTTGCTCATGCAGACAAAAAAGGTTGCAGATAAACAGTAAAGCAGGTTCAGATGGAAAAGTAACTCTGAACAGGTTGCAGTGCCTTTAACAGTGTGCTTAGGCTTAAGAAAAATGGATATAGATAGCCATAGAAGAAAACCCAATAGTTTAAAAATAATAAAGTCTTTAATAAGAGAGCAAAATAATAACAAAAAAAGGCATGTAAGAATAGAAACTACACTAGTAGTCTGGATCCAAGATGGTGTCTTGTTAGCTCTGAAGATTTTCAATGCTAATAAAAACAATAAAAACAATAGCTGCTGAGAGACATTTGATCATGGAAACTACTAAATTAAACCAAACTATATATTTAAAAAATATCTTAACCTCAAAATGGATGCAGGACAATGTGTTGCATTGGGGGAGAGGTTATTTTGTTTCCTGTGGATTCCTTCCGGATTAAAAGAAACCAGATTAGACTGGGAGAGTCTCCTCCTGAGTATCTTGGTTACAGATGTGGGGAGGAAGCCAAAAAAGTCTACAGGACAGGTGACATGAAAACTGATCCCTCGACATGGAAACAGCTCTGAGGTGAGATGAGACATGATAAATCTTGTTGGCTACAGAGTCCTCATGACTTATTATTACCTGCCATCCTTTCATATGGTATGGATAGAGATTTATATTACAGTTTGATTATACAATCCAAACAGACTTATAAAGTTGACAGATGCCTTTTACCTGTTCAAACATAAGACAAAAAAAAAATCTGACTAACTTGTGTACACCACACATTTTATACTTGTGTTTTGCAGATATGTATTTTACCTTTGAAAGTTTATGTGTTTTCAGAGCAAGGGGATCAGGCACCAATAAAAATGGGTGACCCAAGTGATGCAGCCTCTCAGAATGCCTCTGCTGCAGTTTCCTCAGAGTTCTGCATCCAGAACAGCTTCAAGGCTGCTGGCTGAGAAGGTCCAGTTTCACAGACTACTCCAGCCAGGATTTCAGAGAAATATTGAACTCTCCCATTTTCACAGAGACTGAACAACAAATAATACAACTATCTCTCCCAGAACTTGACCATTATCCCAATTTCCCCAAGGTCTCCTAAAGATGCCAGCACTCCCAGACAACAGGAAGCAGTCTAGAGAGCACAATGCCCACATTCCCAAGAGGTGGTGTAGATAGTTTTTGGTCATTTGATGGGTTATAGATATTTGTTATCATTTAGGGGGTTGGTTACAAGTTATTATTGGTCATGGTCAGGGAAAAATAGCCAAACAAAGGAGTTAGAGTCAAGGATCTCTTTCTGAAGGAAAAAAGGGGGATATAATATAAAAATGATGGGATAAAATGGTGGGTTCTGAGCCTAGTTTTAAACAACCACTAGTCTCAAATATTTTACATTGATATAGATTTTTGTACATTGATACAAATTTAAGTTTATTTTGTTGTACTGTGTATATGTTTCTATTCTTGCTTAAGATATTGTACCTATACAGCTCATCTAAAAATGTAATGTAAAGTTCTAGTCCTTGAAAATTATTATTACAATAATACAAACTAGTTAGGATAATAGGAATACAGATTAGTAGTTAGTCACTTATAACAATCAAACTTTTACCCACACTAGATTTATTTTCAAGGTCAAACAGATACATTTTAAATAGATAGGTGGCCTTTGAACACTTCAAAGACCCACAGAATATGGCATTTAAAATGTAAGGCTTTTCATGGCAGTGAGATACATCTGCTCCCAGCAGCACAAAATTTACTTCAAAAAATGATAATGAGCATCAAAGAACCTCCATATGGAATTTGCTTTCTTTATGGCCAAAGCTAGCCATTTGGTTAAGAAACTGCCCTTGCCTTGACTGCTGACAGTATGCTATCCAAACTGGATCAGCAGGACACAAAGAAAAGTAACTACTAAACTTTGCCAAGACAGGGTAAGACAGTCCTTTAAAAATTCTGCTTCACAGAAAAGTCTGTCAGATATTCTAAGTCTGTAGACTGAATATGGATTCCCCAACATTGCAGAGGACATTTGGATGACTGCCCAGGCAGCTAGCTGTTTTTGTTGTTTCTTTAAGTTTTGGAAGTTGCTTGCGCTACACTTCCTATTTACTAACATATTATATCCTTCAGGGGTCTTTGATGGATTTGAACACTAGACAGTCATAGTTTTCCTTAGTTACAATAGAAGATAAATTAGGTACAGAACTTTGAACTCACTAAGATAATAATAAAATATTTTCTCCAAAATTACCAAATATAAATGGACTAAACATGGTGAACGTAATTTTTAGCTGATAATTGTTCTTATTGTATATAGTTTTATTGTATGACAGTTTAAAATCTTCCCTTTTATTTAGACAAAAGGGGAGAAATGTTGTGGGATAATCTTCTTGTACATTGTAAAAGAGTGCCACTCTGGTTGATTTAATAAAGAGCTGAACAGCCAAAAGACAGGCAGGATTTTCAGGCACAGAGGATGATAGGAAGAAGAACAGAGTCACCAGCAGACACAGAGGGAGAAAGACATGCTAGAGGACATGTAAAAGCCACAAACCATGTAGCAACATGCAGATTGATATGGGTTAATTTAAGTTATAAGATCTAATTAGGAACAAGCCTAAGCCATTGGCCAAACTTCCATAGCTAATAACATCTCCACCTCCATGTGGGAGGTGGCTGGTGGCACAGAAAAAGTCTGCCTACAATGTGTGTGTGTGTATGTGTTTGTGTATTTGATGTTTACACATTTTATATGTGCATGTTTATATTTTCCTCTCTATATTTGTGTATGCATGAGTACATGAATTCATATGTGTTTGTGTGTCCCCTCTGTTAATTTGGGACTATATGTGTCTGTGTGTATGGCTGAAAATATGAGTTTGTAAGAACATTTCTCAGAGGAAGGGAGACTTGTGGTCCTTTATTTGTGTGTGTGTCATTACAAGTGTGATTGGGTAACTCGGCACACCTGCTTGGTGAGCAGGAGAGGAGATGGGAAGTAGATACATTAAGGAGAACCCCTGATGCAGGAGAGGGAAAGAATCTTCAGGAAGCAAGAGAAAAAGGAGGCAGGTGTTAAGTAGAGATAGTGCAGGGATGTGCAAGGAAATGTACCAAGAGTGATTGGCTTTGACCAACCTCTCCAGGCCCTTCTGACCTCAGGAAATCAGGCAGGCTCTGTGGGCATATTCAAATTCACCAAGATCTCAGGGATTCTGCTACAGTCCTACTCAGTGAGCTAGCCCACCAGCTCCTGCACATGAGGCTGAACAGTAAGGGGACAAACACAAAGAGAACTTATGAGCACATGAGAGCTCCTGACTGGGGAATTCACACCTCCAAGGAATGCCCCTAAAGAAAAGTGAGAATCCATGAGCCATCCCTAGGCAGGCCAACAGTTTCTTCTCAGCAAGGAAAGCTTTGCAGGTGATGCTTCCCATCTGCCTGTTGCTATCCTCCCACCCACCCCAGGGAGCCAGGCCCAGACTTGACTACAGAGAATGGTGTATTCACACCCAGGAATGGAACAATAGCTGGAGGGACCAGCCTTGCTGAAAGAAACAAGGCTACTAGAGCAAACTGCCTCTTGAGAACAATGACATTAGATTGTCTGAGGATGGTGACAAGGCAGTCAATGGTCAGTGCCAAGAGGACAAGGGCATGAGAAAGAACACTAACCAAGCCAGTGTGCAGACTCCACAGGATGATCCCCTCCAGGGAAATGGTTTCCAAGGTTCACAAAAATCTGATCAAAGAATATTTCATATTTCCACTTCGATAGTAACAGCTTTCCTGAGCTTGTCTCCCAAGCTGGGATGACTGGCAAAGCAGTTCATAAGGACAGTACCCTGGACACGAGTTGCTTTAGTCATAAGGACAGAGAAGTCCTGTGCTGTGTCATCTAATATCTGTGCTACGTTCTTCTGAGACCTTCCCGAGCCTGAGAGGACACCATCCCCCGCCAATCCCACCCCAGCACACATAAGGAGCTTCCAAAGGCAGAGATGTCCCAGCTTTTAGGCCCCACATTTAAGCACCTACAGAGAACACCACATCCTAAGACAAGGTCTGTCAGATCCCATCTAGAAGTTTGTTGTGAGATTCTGCACTGGTGGGAAAGGCAAGAGCAGGGGCGCGACCTTCAAGGTGCCTTGTGGCATGTTTCTTATCCAGAGGTCAGAGGTGAGTGTACAGACACTGTCCTCTCCGTAAGTCCACTTGGGGCACACTAGTGGGAAGCCCACCGACACAGCCTGAGATGGTCCCTCCCTTGCTATTTCAACCCTCCCTGTGGTCTTTCGCCCCACTCCCAATGGAGACAACCATTTGCTCCTGACTGACAGGGAGTTTCAGGACCCCGGAAAGCCCTGTGTGTGTCTGCCTGAGATCCAGGACTGAAATCAAACTGGAACTCAAGCCTTGGCAGTAAATGGCCTCAAGCTTCTATTATCCCTGAGTGTGAGCCTTTCCAGAGACCGCCTTTAGAGAGAGGCAGAAGCTTGGGGCATGGTCACTTTACTCTCACTGAATACCAATTACTGTCATCAGGAAGAAAGAGAGAGAGGGAGACTGCTATACCCTGGCACTGAGACCAGCAAAGGGTAGTAAGCATGAATTATGCATCACGCAGGCAACAGAGATAAGAGCGGAATGGGGAAAATCATAACCCTATTAATAATGAAAGTGCAGTTTGTAAACTCTCCACCAGGAATAATTTGCATTGCAATATAAACAGGGAGCATAATACAGAGCAGCCGGCAACGGTGCTTCAGTAAAATGTAAAAGGCACCATTTCAAACATTAAAAGTCATGATTAAATTATAAGAATTTGCTCAGCAGGATGTACAAGGAGAGGGTGTGTACTCCGACTCTATCTGAGCCAGGGTCAGCCCTCATCCACATGGCTGTGAGGGGCATGAACCAAAAACATGGTTTCTTGAAACCTTAATAGTTGCGCCTGTTTATTTTTGGTTCTGAGTGTTCCCTGTGTGGCGCATTCTAAGCATTTACAAGCAACCACTCATTTGACTCAAGAAGCAACTATAAGAGGGTGCTTGAACACCTCATTAAATAAAAGAGAAAATGAAGGGGCAAAGAGGCTAAAGACCTGCCTTAGGCTTGCAACCAGTAAGGCAGAAGGGTTGAGTACAAACTCAAGCAATCTAGACACTAAACTTCCATCCTGAGCTCTGGCTCTACTGTCTCTTCAGGACATCCTCCCCATAGCTCTCAAACAGGGATGCGGATGGAAAGCTGGTGACAATATTTTCAAATAAATTGATAACACTTCAAAACTGCGATCAAATGTCCATCAAATTATCCTGTGTTTGTAAGAATCTCTTCTCAGGGAATAAAAAAAGGTCGTGTATATTTGATAGGTACTAAAGCATGCCATTGGATTAGATGTTGATAAGTAAAATATCTGCAAATAGGGATAGCTTTTGATTACCACATGACCATGGGAGGAATAGAGAAATAACCCCAGTGTAGGTAATAGACAGTGGTGAGATTATCCCAGCTGTCAACGGGGAGGCAATAAGGAGTTTGTCATAGCATGGAGAATTTACTTATTCCTGGAGATAAGCAAGATATGGGAGAGTAGACTCATGTTGAACCTCCTGGGTAAAGCAGCATGACAGATACCTTAGGTGTGCACCCTGTAGAACACAAACGTTAATTTCTCTGTGTCCGCTGTATGGTGTTCCTCTCCTACTTTCTTTGTTCTGCCAGGATGAGCTGCCTTTGAATAGACAATTTGAATGAAAGCACACCTCCATATATATGGACTGAGCGATGGACCAGGGACTTGAACGTGGTACTTAATGACAATAAATTTGAAGGAACATCGCTCTCTCAGTTATAGGCAATAATAGACACTAAATAGAATGGAAAAGCCCTCTTCATTCCCAATTTGCCAGCCCATCTGTGGTTCCCACCATCCCAGGGGGGCCCCATCATTCCCATGAGCATATCCCTTTGCTACATTGTCCATACTGAGATGCCTGGAGCGAAGCATTAGACCATTCTTCCCCACAGTCACCACATCCCAGAGGTGGTATATTTTTCTGTATCAGTGTTAGCCATTGGGGAATAACTGCAGTTGCTTGTCTGTAGAGCCAGAACCTGGTGTCACTTATTTCAAGGAGAACAAAGTAAACAGAGTTTTCTAAAAGTTGGAGCTAATGATGAAGCTGATAAGGCTCAGGCCTCACTGACTGACTGTCCCAGTTCTGTGCCGGCCACCTAACTGTGATCTACCTCGGGGAATCACCAGACTCTGCACACGGATCACCCATAAAATAAGAATGTCTCCCTGGAACATAGCAGGGCTCTTTCTCTGCCTGTAGACTGTATGAATGCCAGCTCTGATGGAGTTGGGATAAGCGTGAACATGGAATAGAGATAAAGAGCATTCAGGTGCGTGGCAAATTCAGGCCCATTTGCCTGGACAGTAGTATAAAAGGTGAGGTGTTCGGGCTGACACAGATAAGAGGTGAGATGAAACTGCTGGACTGTGAATGGGTGTCCGTGTTGCTTCTGATTGGCCCCTCTGAACTCTGTCAGAGATGGCTGCTGCTCCATCCAATAGCATAAGAGATGACTTTTAGGGAAGGAAATTCCAGTGGTGTGTACATCGGACCTCTTCTGGCAGATGGGGAAGCAGGAAAATTGAACAGATTTTCTCAAAGGAAATGGCTTCTAAGAAACAAGGTGCCACGGGACTGAGCACCTAGAAGGTTCTTGAGCTACCGGGAAGCTCAGAGACTCTGGACCATGATGAGAAGAGAGCAGGCAGCCAGCTGGACCACACTGTTCTCAGCACATTATTGACATTCCAACAAGGAGAGGAAGAAAATTAATCTTACCCTGGCTTTCACTCCCACACACTTAGGTCTCTCTTCTTCCTGCACAGAGACCAACCAGGCCACAGGAGGGACTGAAACTTGGGGGGGTGACAAATGACCAAGTGGTCCAGAGGTGGAGACATTCCATCCCTCCCTCACAGGGCTAGACCCAAGTGCTGGGCATCGTCACAGGCAGCAAATGCCTGTCAGCTCCCAAACATGAACATCCTCTTAGGGCTGCTTGTCCAAGCTCCGCTTACTGGAGAGAACTTTCCTACCATCTTCCTTTCCCTCCCAGACAGGTACAAGAAAAGGTCAGAGACATAGTAAAAGCCTGTCTCATTGATTAATTTCATTCAAATAGCATCTGCATTGGCTACCTTAGAATTCAGGGGCATCGCACCTGAATTAGAAAGAAGGAAATTTCGTGAGTCATACAGAGAGGGTGAGAAGTGGGGGAAACCCATTGATCATCCATTATGTTCTATGGACTACGCTCTGCCTATATTATTTCCTTTGTTCATGACACCTCCATGAAGTATTATTTTCCTTAGGGGATCCACACAGAAGCTGAGAATTGTGGAACTGACATCACTCTCCAGGCCTTGCTTTCTTTCTACTCAGTGATGAATAAGTTGGGCTAGCCTAGGGTAGCCTAGTATCCTACTACTCAAAGTACAGTCCATGGACCAGTGCTGACATCCTATGGAAGCCTGTTAGAAAAGCAGAATCTCAGGTCCCTCTACAGACCCACTGATTCAGAACCCTCATTTTAAAGAAGTCTTTAACATATTTGTGGTCTGAAATGTTCTGCTCTGGAGCAGAAGCTCCCTATCTTCAGAGTACATTCGATTTGCCTGGAAGTGAGCATTCCTGACTCTTTAGATGGATGTTGGAAGCCCAAGAATTTGTACTTCAAGTATCTCTAGTCTAGGGACATCCTGAAGACCTTGGAGTATTTATTTGCATTCTCTTATACTTCATGGGCATCTGTTGAGGGTTAGCTGAGTGAGCTGCTCCTTGTGGTTGATGAGCCCTTGTGCATCCGTTTGGAATCCCAGCTCATATTCCAGTGAGGCCAGACATATTTGACAGCAATGGAGTCGAAACCGTAGCTGCAATGGACTCTAATGGCACCGAAGGAGAGGAAGCAGGTAAGGTGAGTCAGGGGTTGAGCAGACAATATAGTCAGTTGTTATAGAGATGTTAGCTATAGACCCTTTCCTTGATGGCTCATGAGGAGGCAATGATGTGTTACTCATAAGGCACCACAGACCCAGTATTTAAAGCTTATTTAAGACCCTCCAAAAATACTATGTCTTTTAAATATACGGGCTCAGGCTAGAAAGATGACTCAAAGATTAAGGGCACTGGCTGCTCTTCCAAAGGTCCTGAGTTTAATTCCTAGCAACCACATGGTGGCTCACAACTGTCTGCAATGAGACCTAATGCCCTCCTCTGGCCTGCAGGCCTACATGCAGGCAGAACACTGCACACACAACAAGTAAATAAATTTTAACTATATGGGCTCAGTAGATTTTTAGAAAACAATTGTACAGTAGAAATAAATGCCATTAAATAGCTACGAAAAGTGCATATGGTAGCTATCGAGTGTAACTCTTCGTGATGCATATGTAATTAGAGGTGTGAGCATATTGTTAAACACTTTTGATGGTGTAGGACTGGACCTTCCAAAGTTAGAGACATCCTGCTTACCAATCTCAAAGTGTCCTAAGAGGTCTTGGCCCCAGGAGGGCAGGACGGCACTTAGCATTTCCTCTGCTCTTTACCCTGCAAGGACAACCCCGCTTTTCACTGCCTCTGCCTATGAACATTCCTCCCTCTAACAGGGTCCCTGGGGCCTGCGGTGGCAGGACACCCTGGGGGCCTTCTTCCAGCTGACTTTAACATTTTCTCCTGGTTCGGGACTGCTTTTCTGATGGTTGATGCTGTTTGTCAGTCACCAGCCAGGGGTCACTAGGAACATTTGCCTAGGTGCTTGTCACAAGCCAGGACGGGCCATCGGGGCTGACACCTTGTCAGGTTGTCACCACAACCTGATCTTATTGCCCTTTACGTGTCCCTCCCAAAGCCACATCAGGAGACATTGGTGCCTGCAAAGGGACCTGTCCCTAGAGGTCAGATTCACTCCCTGTACCTCAGAAGGAAAGGCAGGCAGTGGGGGGTTGGGCATCTGTAAAGCACTGAAAATCAGGGGTTTTGTGACCATGAGGGTGGCTGAGATATGACAAAAGTCCAGGGAACAGCACTGACCAGGAAGGAGCGGGGAGTTACACAGACAGCCCCTTTCAGACATCAGCTATAAGGAAACAGGGGAGTACACAGCCCAAACTGAATGAGGAAACAGGGGAGCACGCAGCCCAAAATGAACGGGCATTGTGAAAATTAGTACTGTCATCATTTAAGCATCTAAGCCCCTGTCACATCAACTGGGAAAAATGGAGAGTAACTTCTAGAACTTTATACAAAAATTATGTTAGATAAAGCATAAAATTTCTTTCTTTATTTATTTATTAAAGATTTCTGCCTCCTCCCTTCCACCGCCTCCCATAACCCTCCCCCTCCCCCTCCCCCAACCAAGTTCCCCTCCCTCATCAGCCCGAAGAGCAGTCCGGGTTCCCTGCCTTGTGGGAAGTCCAAGGACCACCCACCTCCTTCCAGGTCTAATAAGGTGAGCATCCAAACTGCCTAGGCTCCCCCAAAGCCAGTACGTGCAGTAGGATCAAAAACCCATTGCCATTGTTCTTGAGTTCTCAGCAGTCCTCATTGTCCGCTATGTTCAGCGAGTCCGGTTTTATCCCAGGCTTTTTCAGACCCAGGCCAGCTTGCCCAGATTTGTTCCAAAGCAAAGATGCAATCGTCACTGTTAACACTGCTTTTGGTCTTCTTTTAATTTTTGTACATTTATTTATTTCATGTATATCATGTGTGCATAGACACGTACGGGCCACAGGATACACATAAAAGTGAAAAGTCAGCTTGCTGGAGTCGGTTTTCTCCCTCCACCACTTAGGTTCTGGGGATGGAACGCATCAGCCTTGTCCCGAAACATCTTTACCCACTGAGCCTCGCTGTTCATTATATCCAAAGACAACATACTGCTACACAAAGAGAAACGTCCAAAAAGCACAGCCATCTGAAGCTGGTTTCTTTTCAAAGAGATTTTTCTGATAAGATGGTAAAACTTACAGTATAAATCATTATTATAAATATGTCTGCTTCCATATAAAATACCTGTATTTTCTTACACAAATTCAGGTTTATAAAGAGCCAATCTATGATCAGGATCACCGTTGGGGAGATGGGAAAAACCTGAGGGTTTCGTTTGTTTTGTTTTATTCATTTTGCTATGCAGCCCAGACTGGCCTTGAACTCATCATCTTCCTATTTTGGCCTCCTGAATTCTGAAAGTATAGGCACAAGCTTCTCTTGATAGAACATAGGAGAGGCCCAGCAGCTAGGTAGAACTAGGGGAAGTAGGAATGTTCACTAGTGAAGAATACCTTCTAGCCGTCTAGTAGTGTGTGTGTGTGTG
>NC_022033.1:18215843-18221843 GCF_000317375.1 Microtus ochrogaster | reverse complement strand
TGTGTGTGTGTGTGTGTGTGTGTGTGTGTGTGTGTATGTATTCCCTGCTTCCCATTTTCCAGACTTTTCTCCACCATCTTGTGGACTGTACAAAAAGCAGATTCAAGATCCAGATGCTCAATTTGATCCTCTTGGGAGGTAAGAATTCAGTTGTCCTCAACTCTGAAAGCAATACACCCAACCCGAGATTTAAAACAGCATAGGAAGAATATGATCATTTCAAGAATTGAAAGCTTATGTTCTGCCTCAAAAGCCTGACTTGGGACCTTGCGCAAAGACCTTAGTGACAAAGAAAGCTCCTCCTTTCCCAGAAATACTGCCTTTCTTAACAAAGTTCACGGACATACAGAAGCAAGGAAGGCACTTGATAGGGCCCTGCCTGGTCAGACTCCAGGATTCTGCTGATCCATGGCCAGACTGTGAGAATATAGTAACACGAGAGGGTATTTCTCTCTCATGTGATCTGTGAACCAGTGAACGAGATAGCAAAACTAGGCATGTCACTGTGACTGCCTATCAAGTCTGCATGGTTTTCCAGCTGAGCCAGACACAGTAGCATGAATTCCATCTTCTCAACGAAGGGGATAAAGTGACCCATTTCAGCTCATTCAGGTCCTCAGTGGTGCCAACAACCATGAATATTAGGTGTCTCCCTCCACTTTGGGGACAAGAAAAGATGGTCACTTTCCTCTTCCTTCATCTTCTCAGCACGAGCATGTGCAGATCTCAACTAAAGAGAGAACTCAACTAAATACAGTGCATGTATATAAACTCCACACACACAGAGGTTAAAGCCACAAAAGATTTCTTTCATAGGTTGTAGCACCTCTGATTCACCAGCTTTGAACGGCTAGACCAGTTTAGCTTGTTTATACAAATGCAAAGCCAACATGAAACCCCAGCTCTAATAGCTTTGATTTTGTCTTTAGTATTCATGTTCCAAAATGTTCTCCACTTCCTACTCAGAATTTCAAAATTGTGCAACAAATATAACTTACAGAGAAGATAGGGAAAATAATAATGGCAATGCCAAAAAGGGAAACAGGGAGAAAGACAATATTTTTCAAATATTTTCCCAACTGTCATTTTAATAATAGCCTAACAACAAAGTATGCTAATTTTTCTTCACAGATACCTGTGAATGCAAATGTAAAACAAATAGTAATTAATGTCTCAGTGTGAAAATCAAGCAATAGGTATTAATTCTGTGTCAGCCCTGGGATTATGCACATTCAAAATCATGACCTGAGCTCAGAAGCAACAGTGGCTGTCACAAAGAAAAGATGACAAGAGGAGGATTCTGAGGTTAGCAGAGTTGTCTGCAAAGCTGTTCTCTAAAGATCTGGCCCAGCTTCACCAAAACATACGTGCTTTAAGAAACACAATCAACTCTGTTTATGTGTATGTAAACATGTATGTTCTCTGTGTGTGGATGCATGTGGAGGCCAGAAGTCCTTACCAGGTGTCTTCTTCTATGTCTCTTCATATTATTTTGGGGGGAAAGGTCTTCCACTGAACCTGGAGCACACAGATTCAGTTAAACTGGCTGGTCAGTGAGCCCCATGGAACCTCCTGTCTCCACCTTTGCAGTGTTGGAATTACAAATACTCAGGTCCTCAAGCTTGCCTGGCAAGTGCTTTACCAACCTCACCATCTTCCTGACTCAAAACTAAAATCACTCCTAATGATGTCTTCATTCTGAAGCCAGGTGTCAAGGCTGGCAGGCATGACTGATCCCAGGTCCCAGAGATCCTAGATCTTTGCTGGGCAACACAGCACACACCTTCTAGAACATTCCACGAACTTCCTAAAGTCATCTTTCCTGGATCCACAGGGAATGTTCTTCAGCCTCAGATTGCAAGCTGTCATCTGACTATAAGTTCATAGCGCAAGGAAGTAGAAGAGATCCAAGAGGGACATGAAGCTGTATCTGTGCAGACGAAGGCATGAAAGGAAGCCTGGAAAACTGTGCTCTTAGAGACCATAAGGTGTCAGAAAGCATCTGTACAAAAATGGCAAAGGTACTATCTCAGATGCCCAGAATGGATATGTGTGTCATACTCAACAAAACGTGAAACCAAAGAGCGCACACATCAAAACAGACCATCCAGCAAGATACACTGTAGTCAAGGCATGACAGGAAATGGGGATCCACACACAGCCAAGTTTCCAATACAGTAGGCACTGCCTATAAATGGGCATTTAACATTACATCAAAAAGGAATAAAAGTAAAGACTCAGTTCCTAGGTCTAAACCCCCATTTCCAGGACTCAGCAGCCACCCGTGGCATATTAAAAACTAGATGGGGAACATTTCCACCCTCTTAGTTCTGTGGGACAACGCTGAACAAAACCTGCCAGCAAGAACTCCAGGCTTTGGGTGCCTTCCATCCTATCCCACTTACAGCTTGCAGTGGAGGCAGTAAAGGAGATAGGCTTTTGCAGGGTACAGTAAGGGATCCTTGCCCTCTATTTCTGGTTGAATTCAGCAGCTGGGGGGATAAAGCAGGACATCCCAGGACAGTAGAGATGAGGCATGTGTTCTTCTCACTTCTCCCTCCCAGTCATTAGGAGTCACTGAAAACCTCCTTTAAAAGCCAGAGCGTTTAAAGCTTTTAAAACTCCATGAAGTGATTCCTTCTGGGGTCTAATAACTCACCCTCCCACTCGATCCTTCAGGTTGAGGGTAGATAAAGGTTCTTTACGGGACTCTTGAAGTACTGTACCACCCCTTTTTGAAGTTCCTCAAGATAATTCCTTAGTAATCCTTTTCTTGATCACCCAGCATGAACATGGTAGGTGTTTGCCATGAAGACCCGAACACCTCAGCTCCTGCTCGGATGTAAGGGTAGGGGAAGCGTTAATTGATCAACGTCTACAGAGACAGTAGAATCAGTGGAATCTGTAGCCCTGTGGTGTCAAACAAGGAATTTGGAAAAACTGTTTGATATTTTGTTAATTCTTTGAGAATTTATGCATTGTAGCTTGATCATGCTCACTCCCTTTCTGAACCTCCCCAGATACACCCTACCCCATTCAACTTTGTTCCTCTTTTTTTTTTTCTATTAATTGAATCCAATTCGTGTTACCTGTATTCTCCTTGGTATGTGGCCCTCAACTGGAGCAGCCACACCATTAAGAAGTAACTCTCCTTCTCTCTGCAGCTATCAGTCACCAAACAGTTCTTCAGCTAGAGGTGGGACTTCCTGCCCTGCTGCTCTTTCTACGCTGGGGTTTGGTCTGGTGTTTTCTTTCCTTTAACAACCAAACATAGAAGAATAAAGGAAGAGTGATAGTAATTTTTCATAAAAGTCCAGGTAGTAATATTTAGGTTTTGCAGGTCATACAGTCTATGTAATGTAAAAACAAACTACCATAGACTACATATGAATGAATGTGGCCCTGTTAGAATAAAACTTTACTTACAAAATTAATGACAGGGCCATGTGGAATTTGACTGTACTTTGCTTAAAATGCAAAGAAAATGAAAAGCCTCTGAATGTGGGGTGTTTTTTTAAGAGTTAGAAGAAAGTAGACATGTGCATACAATGTCCTGTGTCTGATAATGACGGTTCAGTTAGTGACTGACCAGATAAGTGATGGTGGCCCTGCAAGATTATATCGCCTACTTAAGTGCATCCAGTGATGTGTGCACAATGATAAAGTCATTTGATGATGCATGCCTTGAGATGTGTCCCCTTAATTAAGTTCATAAATTATTAAATTTATATATGCATATAAATGTTTCTCAATAAATTGAAAGAAGGTGTGGCTTTCAGAGGGAGGGAGAAAAGGTAAAAAATTAGTAGAATGTAAAAGTGAAATTCAGTTTAAGATGAAGCAAAGCTGAACTGAGAACTAAAGAAGGGCAGAGAAACAATAAATATGTTCTTCTTTAATTAAAGTGAAATGTCTCAAAAAATACATACGTAATAAATAAATGTGTTTAAAAAGAACATGAGATACTAAAAACTGTGTGTGTGCATTGCACATCTATTGCATTGCTTTCTAGTCCTTTATCCACCTGTATACACAAGTAGAAAAAGGCCACAATTGCTATTTTCATATCTTTTACCACTGATGGTTTAATTCTCCCAACAAATACATAAACATTCTGCCCACAGTGCAGTTTAAGGATCCTGGGATTAGAGTGATCATAAATTCTAGGTCATGTAGTTAGTCAATGACGTAGCCAAGGTCCCTACCAAAATCTAAAGTAAGTAGTCTTGCATTACATGGCGTGGGAACAGAGACAGCCCTTGATGAAGCCTGAGAACAAGAAGATGGCTCAGAGAGCAAAGTATGCCACGCAAGCATGAAGGTCTGAGTTCGGGCCCCAGCACCCATGCAGGCATCATGTCTCATTGTAACCCTAGCACCCGTGCAAGCATCATATGTCATTGTAACCCCAGCACCCATGCAGGCATCATGTCTCATTGTAACCCCAGCACCCGTGCAAGCATCATGTGTCATTGTAATCCCAGCACTGGGGAGGAAGAGGCACGGTCAACCCTGGGCTCCGTGGCCAGCCATGCTAGCCTTCTCAGCAAGTTCCAGGCCAATTAAAGACCCCGACTCAAGACACAAGGTTGAGCTCTGTTTTCCACATGCTTACCACACTCACATGTACACCCTGTCCCCTCCCCTGCCACACACACATACAAACCACAGGAGCCTATATCCTGAGGGAAGATAAGGCTCCAGAGAGAGGTAGACTGGTTAAGCCTGCTTTCTTCCAGTCAAAACAGCATGACATGTCACTTCACCATGACAACAGCAACTCCCCTCCCTCTGGTTCTGAGCTCACACCCAGGGGGCCATAAGAACTAACAGGATTCAACAACAACCCGGGAGAGGGCAAACTCTGATGGAGGATAACTGGCTTACTTATTTGTTAAGATGTGAATTTCATGTTGTGACCTCTAACCTGAGATCACTAGATAAGGCTGTGTATGCAATAAAGGAAGCTCTAGGAGAAATGCTGCTGCCCCTCTTCCCTTCCAAAAAGGCCATTGGGAACTAAGCCACAAAGATGGGGCAAGGACTTCTTCTGAAGAGACACTTTCTGTTGTCATATTCCCACACTGGGCTTGTTGATGATGGACTTACAGCCTCTGGTGTGCTTTCTAGATGGATTGATAAAGCAGTCAGGGAGATAAAAGCCAAGTGGAACATCACCTCCCAAAAGGGAGCCAGCAGCAGAGGAACTGCAGAAAGGACTTTGTCCATTGATCCATTCATGTATTCCTTAAAGTCTTTTAAAACATCAGTCACCGTGCCAGGCTCACTGGATGCAGAGAAGCATCCAGCCATTGGCCCTACTCCCAGGAAACAGCATTTTGGAAAAGGAGGAGGAAAACGAGTCGCATGAGCTGTGTGTGGCTTAGAGTACTTTCTCTGGGAGATAAGCAAGCAGCAGAACCTCCTTGGGTTGTATAAACATTTTCTTAGACGAGAAAGAAACACGTTCAGAAAAAAGCTGTTCTCATTAGGCAAGCCTGTCATGACACGAACCAAGTGTGCTTCCACACCGAGGATGTGTGGCTTCCTTTAACACGGCAAAGGGATTTTAAAAATTAGAGCAAAGGCAAACTGCATTTATCTTTTAAATTGTTTTTCTTAAAAGAAGACTCAAAAAATTTGACCATAAATGCATTTGTATGCATTTCAAAAGTAAATAGCAAGGATATGCTGGTAGATGCAGAATATAGCTACCTTTGGGGGTAAAGGAAAACAGGGAGGGGCAAAGAAAGGTTGGTAAGGTTCTGTTTCCTTTCAGAGTGTCGATCAAGTGACTGTGTTCATGCTGTGAAAATCCAGTATCTATACATTCATGTGTGCTTTTTCTCTATTCTAAGTTATCAACAATAGATAGATAAAAGGAGGTTAGCACTCATTGATTTGAGATGACAAAAACATGGGTGCTCGCTATCATATCTTTATGGGTGTATGTATTGGTTAGCGTTTTTTAGTTACATAAATAATAAAAGGCAGAAAATG
>NC_022033.1:18209130-18215628 GCF_000317375.1 Microtus ochrogaster | reverse complement strand
AAAAGAACTATTTTGGATTACAGTTTGCAGATTTTAGTTCATGACAAACTGGTTCCCTTGTTTCAAGTCTGTGATATAATAGTACGTCATAGTGAGGCGAATGTGGTGGCCCAGAACTTCTCACTCCATGGTCAGGAAACAAAAGAGGAAAGGATAGGGTCACACAGTCTCCTTCAAGGCCTCACTGCCAATGACCTGAAGAACTCCCACTAGGGTCTATCCCTTAAACATTGTACCATCTTCCAATAATGCCATTTTGGAGACTAAGCCTTTGATACACAGGGATATTTCAGATCCAAGCTGTAGTGAATTGTAAAGAAGCCATATAGGTCCTGGTGACCCTGGGTCATTCCTCGGGCTCCTCGGAAGACCTTAAGCCACCCATCTGTGTGATTGACACCATGGACCAAAACTACTCTTGAGTAGAAAAAAGAGCCCCTCCTCACGTCTAGGGTAAAATAGTTCTGGCTCTGAAACTCCTTGCCTCAAATGCATCTCTTTAGCCTGCCTTTCTCTGCTCCTCAACCCCAATCTAAGCCATTTCCCCAGAGCCTTATAATTGGTTTAAATGTTAAACAGGAGATTCCCGGGGAGGGGTGATCCATTATTGAACTAGACATAATCAGCATGATTAGTGTGTCTGATTAACGAGTTCTCCTCACACAGGCACCTACCTGAGAGGAAGCCATGCAGGGTTCTGACAGCAGGTAGGCAAAGGATAGAGGCCTAACACTGTGGAAGAGGAGGGGGCACTGCAGGAAGAGGCTGAATGAAGGTGGCCACCAAGCCCACAGCATCTAAAGGGAAGGACCAAGGGAACCATAGGTTAATTCTTAATAACAACGCTCGAGATGCCCACCTGGTGGCGCTCTGCAGACCCATGCAGGGCACACTGAAATGCCTCTGGACCCTCAGATGGGAGCAGTGTGGGCTTGTGAACTTGCAGTTCCTCTGTCCATTCCCTCACTTCCCCATCCGATGGGGCAATGCTTATTGGATCTGATTGACAGCTGAGAGTTCCCCATGTGTGCACCTGTTTGCAAGTGTGGGGTGACTACTCTCAGTATCTTCTTCTCCTACCCTTTCCACTTTGGGCATCCTGTCTCCGTCAGAGTAAGCTCCCTTCTCATCACCTGCTATGCCACAAGATCACAAGAACAGCAACCCGCCTCTTCCAGAAAGAGAAGCTCTGGGGTCTCCGCTTCACTGCCTTGGTTGCAACTGAGTGAATAAGTTCAGCCAGCACTGCCCTACCCTAGAGGGCTGGCGTGAGGAAGAGCAAGTCTCTCTGGCCAAGTGTTCCCTGCTGTCATTCACTTTATTTACTTTGTTACCAAGTCTTGCCCCTTCATCAATGAATATGTCCTCTGTCTGTGTCCCTTGGGCTTACATCCCTCTATATAACCCAAGCACAATTTAGGCTTGTCCAAAGAATTTTTTCTTACCAAGGGAATGTGGGTCGAAGGAATGCAGGCCAGATCCAAGCCTTGATGTTAGGAAGCAAGCCCTGTTTCTACTCATGTGTTTCTGCTTATGCTGTTGCTGGGAGAAAAAGCACCCCCCAATTTTACCCACTGACCCATGAAGAAAGAGATGACACATGAGATTATACCTAACTTTTAGTTTGGATTCAAACTCAGTCTAGATTATCTGTTTTACAGATAGATAAGCTAGGATAAATAGTTTCATTTTAACATCCTGAGTTTGGGAATGGTTGTTACACAGCTTTATAACATCAAGAACTGCCTGATGTACCTCATCATCCTTTGTTTCTCAGCTCAATAGAGGAAGCTATTATTTTCAAATAATGTTTCTGTTTAACCCAATTTAATGAATTCTTTCTGGTTCTACTCTGATATATGCAGCCAAATTTCATCACATGGGTCTTAGAGCACTAAGTCCAAATGGAGGTTGTCCTGAGTTACACCTGTTACCCAGTAAAACTAATGACAGCACCATTTTCCCCCGATGCACCATAACTTAGATGACTGGATTATGGTCATCCTACCTACAGCCAAGCTCCAGCATGGACAGTGTCTTTGTTGTAGTAACAACAGGCACTCCTTTGTGGTCAGGAGATGATAGCAAAAATATTTTTAACCCACGTTTCAGAAGACAGGCGATCTACACAGTAATCCCCATGGCAGCAGGTGCGATATAAATAAATTCTTTCCTAAAGGTAGTCCAAGAAAGGCTTTATAAAAGTGCTATTGCGGTATTTTCTGAGAAATAAACTCCTTAATATGACTTCATGGTAGGAGTTCTATTTCCTTTATTCTCAAGAGTCCTAGGGAAGAAAAATATGCCCCCTGGCAGTGTTCCATAAAACTAATGATGTGGGGGAATACGTGAATAATTGCCTGAATCACTGGGTTACATATCTGTTAGGAAATCTCTTGGCAATATAAGAAAGGGGCTTAGGACAGTTAAATTGGAGTCAAGTGACATAAACCCCTGCCGCATCAGCTAAGCAATCTCGTGGGTCAGGGGATCTGTGGCAGCTGTGTCCATAACATGGGAAGGGTGAGCTTCCAAGTGTTCTGAATTCACAGTCAGAGAGGCAAGAGGAGAGGGGTTAATAAGGACTAAACACAGTGCAAGCAAGGCATTTCTGAGACAGGAGGACCAGAGGAGGCAGGACGGGAACATGGATCTGCCAGCCACTGGTTAGAATCTGAGAGCAGAATCCCAAGCTTCAGTACTCAATGACAGAGAGCCAGAAGTGGCCCATGAAGGGTTACATCAAGTCTTGGCATAATTACCTATGTCTTCCCCAATTAAATAACACCATGTTTCCTTTCTTGTATAGTCAAGAATCTACCCCCAGTCAGGAGCATCCCAGAAGCCTTAGGTGGCAACAGATAGCACACAGTCCTTGAAGAGAATACGCTTGGAGAGAGAAAGTAAAACAAATTCTGGCCGCATTCCAGCCTATAGTCCAGTGATAATTAATATCCTGAAATATAGCACCCAGTGCTTATTTGCAGAAAGCACACATCAATGTGGCAGCTGAAGGAAACCTGACAATGTATAACAAATGTTTGATGTGTGTATAATTAAAAGTCTGTCAACATTTACTGAGCACGGCTACATGGCCAGACCCTATCTAGGACAACGGGAATGTGGCAGAACTAAAAGAGACCTTGTCCCTTCCCTTGCGGAACCTTGAGTCTCAGCTATTGGCATGCATCAGAACCACTTAGAAAATTTAATAGTACAAATGTCTGGGCAGAGGCACAGTAGAGTTCCTCAGCAATTTCAAGCACAGCTGAAAGGCACTTGATGGTGTGCAGCTGGGTAGACAGGAGGTGGCATTCTGTGTGTGAAGCTGTTACTGGCTGGTGTGCAGCTGAGTGCACAGGAGGTTGCGTTCTGTGTGTGAAGCTGTTACTCCACTGGTACTACCTTCCTCGTTGCATTGTAGTTTAAAAGGCTGTGATGCATTCACAAGACCTGGTAACCAAGCAGAAGTTCAGTGCACAGCAGCGATGATGAAGGGCTGGAGAGATGGCTCAGAGGTTATGAAAACACTAACTGCTCTTTCAGAGGAACCGGGTTCAATTCCCAGCACCCACACAAAGACTCACAGCTGTCTGTGACTCCAGTTCTAAGGGATCTGACATACTCACGCCAATGCACATAAAATAAAATTAAATAATTAAAAAAAAACCTCCAGAAGCTATGATGAGCTCAACTCCTTCCTCATCCATCCTCTCGGCCACCAGATAATGACAGATATCCATAGCAGGAAAGATCACTCAAGAGAGCAGTGTAGATCTGCCCCACCCCCTCCCAGCATTATAAACAAAGTTAGACAACAGTCCTCAAATTCTAACAAAAGAACAAATTGGCTTGCACACACAAGACTCCACTCCATGCAGGTGTCTCCAGTGTTGAGATTCGTTCAAGTCAAGACAACTTGGAAATAGCACTTCCCCCTCTCTGCCATCAGTGTACCTTCTGTGGTAGCTAGGAAGAAAATAACGCCCAAAGGAAGTGGCACTATTAGGAGGTGTGGCCTTGTTGGCCTAAGTGTGGTCTTATTGGAGGAAGCATATCACTGTGAAGATGGACTTTGAAATCTCATATGCACTCCAGGCACAGCCAGTGATACAGACTGCTTCCCAATGCCTGTGCAAGATGGAGTATCCTCGGCTCCCTCTCCAGCACCACATCTGCCTGCACACTGCCATGTCTGACCATGACGATAATGGACTGATCCTCTGAACAGTACGTGAGCCACCCCAATAAATGCTTTTCTTCTAAGAGTTGCCGTGGTCATGGTGTCTCTTCACAGCAATAGAAATCCTAACTAGGACACCTTCAAAGTAAGACGAGGAGTTATTTTAGTGGATTCATAAACGTCTCCAGATCCCAACACATCACACAAGCCCCAATGTTTTATAGTGACTGTCCTAGCAGTTCTTCCATGTCCCCTTTTCTGCTCAATATTCTCTGTAATGTTGTACTCCATCTTTTACAAGAAGTAGCAGACAAAATCAGTCTGCTCCACAGAGATGGGCAGAGAATGCTGGTGAAGGGACTGACTGTCAAGATCTCACTCACTCGCTCGCCAACAAGCAAGAAGGAACGTGTCCTTTCTTTCTGAGGGCCTCTACTAGAGCAAGTGAGGAGACAGGAACCATTTTTTTTTCTAACAACCATTCAGAAAAGGGAAGAAATGTTTGCAAAATCAGAGAGCTGTGGGGAGGGGCCAGTCCGGTCTTTACGATCCAGCAAAGAAACCCAAGCAAATGGCTCTGGCTTGGGTTTTAATGTGAGGTTATGCACATAGTTGCCTGGTTATTATGTCTCTACAGGGGTAGGGGAGGCAAATGTATTCCTAATGCTACTTGCTAGAAAGATCAGAGGGTAATAAACTATTAGTTTTATTCTTAATTGGCTCATGCTTCTTTCTAGTTCTTTTCTTTCAAAGAAATCAATATGTGGTTTGTGATGCCTTTAGCAGAGAGTAAAAACTGTGACTGGACTCTTTCCTTGTTGTCAAAATCATCTGTCAGCATTTATCCTTTAAAGGGGCCTCTGGTAAGACAGACCCCATGGTCAGGGCTTAGCTCGCAGCAGTGAATGTCAGGCCTTTCTAGAGCCAAAATGACAGAAAAAGCAGAAGACCATCGAGACACGCTGAATGAGAGGCGATGCCTCTTCTGTGAAAACTATGGACTATTGAGGCGAGGCCCCCATCATCTTGGAAATGTTATGCCCAGCTGCTGCCCACTAACCTGGCCCAGCTCCAGCCCACACCAAGCTTCGGGAAGTGATTGCTACTGTTCCCAGAGGGTCTGACCAGAGGCAGAGGCCGCTGGTAACTCTAACCCCACGTGGGCAGAAGGCTCATCAGAACCTCCCCTCAACCCTAAAATTAGCTGGCAAGGTTTGGGAACTAGACAGAAAAGTGTAGGATCGCATTTGCTGTGTGGAGCCAAGAGGAAATGTGAGTTTGAGAACTAACACCTCGGGACAGGAAAGCCGGCTGTCGAATCGGCCAGGATGTGTGGACAAGAGCCTGCAGACTCCACTCTGTAAAGTAAGCACCCCAGTTTCTGGGAGAATTTATGCAGAGCCAGTAAAGATGTGTCATTACTGGCTGTCACTCGAACAAAAAAGACAGCTGAGGGTGGGGAGATCTGAAATCAACCGGAAACAAAGTGAGCACCTAGGCTTGGCTTCAGTAGAGCCCAGCAGACAAATTTAACTCCCATCCTCCGGGCAATTCACTGTGACCCTGAAGACAGCAGTTTTGTCTCAATTGAATCTCTGTGGAACAGCGTGGCATGGGCATTTTTTATTCCTATGTTATAGATGAAGACACCAGGGCTCAGAGGAATTGATGAACCATGCCCAGACCACACAATCATGAGGCAGGTCTAAGAGCCATGCCTATTCTGTCCCAACTCTATTTTCTTCTCTACTGTGTGAAACATCACAAGCCAAGAAAAAATATTATGACATAATGGTAAGGTATATGAACGCTAGAGCCAGACTTCCAGGGTCTAGATCCTGGCCCTGACCCTGGCTATTTGAATGACCCGGGGCAAGTTACTTCCACTCTCCGTGGTTTTCTCTCCTATAAACTGGAGACCGTAGTTACTCTCACTGTGCAGGTAAGACTCAGAAGACAGCAGGGACATGATGAAGACTATGTCAGTTTCCTGTTTGCTAAATAATGAAATGAAGGCCTGGATCTTCTCAGTCTCACTGATCTCTAGACAAGCCTGGGCTCCAAACGTCCTGTGCAAGTCCCCAACATCCTGGTGTGTTTAAAGGGCTGTAGTGCAATGACGTCACTGTCATGGCAGCATCCTCCACAGCAGAAGGGACGGCAGAATGAACCGAAGTGAGGCCATTCTCAAGTGGGAGTTCCAACCCAGTCTTCACAATCTTGAACTAAATAAAAGCAAGGGCTACTTGAGCCTGAAGATGACTCTTGACACTGTGTCCAGACCCAAAAAGAGGAACATGGGATGTACTCACTCA
>NC_022033.1:18206655-18208520 GCF_000317375.1 Microtus ochrogaster | reverse complement strand
AAAAAAAAAGAAAGTCCCCTTTGTATCTCCACTCTACTTTCAGGAACAGAAGAGTCTAGAATAGACACATCCCTGAGCACTTGGAACCAAATGCAACATTTGCACCTAGAGCCAATGGAAATGCAGGAGCATTTTGGAAGTGGGGTTCAGGGTAGAATACTTTCCGGGCCCAGACAATGTCCTGACTTCCATTCACACACACACAAAAGAAAAAAGAAAAAAAAATAGCGATTTATCCAAAAGTCACATGAGTTCAGTAAATAGGAAACTGCACTGAGAGACTCAGCTTCCAGTTAATTTTATGAACCTTCTATGATATTACCCAATATGAGTGTTGGGTCCTGTGGTTCCCTGTTTTTTGTGCAATTGACCTAAATTCTAAAGAAGTTGGGAGTGGGGCAAGAAGGGGGTAGAGGGAGAGGAAAAGGAAACTAAACTCATTTTGCCCAAGAGTCGAGGAAGCAGAAGACAGTGGCGATATCTGGACGGAAGCCTGGGGAAGAGTGAGAAAGCAGTATTTCACGACCTGTCCCCAAACTGACGTCACAGACCAACAGCTATAAGTCGCCCCTCCCAGCAAAGGTCTAAGCTCCCAGGCCTCCTGAGGCAGATGGGGATGGCCATGAGTGTGACCAAAGCCTGCCTCTCAAAGGACTGGCAATAAAACTGCCCGCATCTCAAATACATACATGTTATAATTTTCTGATGATAAAATCAATATTGGATTATTTGAGGAGAACTTAGATCGGCCGGTATATTGCACGTAGTTCTGCAATGAATCGGACGGCTTACTACTGTTTCCTTGGGAGGATGATGCAGAGACTAAGAGACTCGACTTGGGTTTCTGGCTTCCTTTGTACTATTGAAGTTTGAGAACCTAGCTCACGAGACTGAGTCTGTGCTTGTGGGATGTGGGGGGGGCACTCTCTTGTTATTGATTTTTGTCTACTTGGGGGTGGAGGTTACTGATGATCAACTCTACACGATTTGAAAACAAGAAAGAAAAAAAGAACAGGCCCTACACCATTTCTAGAAAGGAACATTTATTTTAGCAAGTGTCTTTCATATTTAAATCACAGAATTATTACATATGCAAATTCTCTCTTCATCCTTGTTTTGTTTTGGGGACAGGATTTCATGATCTAGTCCTGACTGGCCTGGAACTCATTAAGTAAAACAAGGTAGACTTGAATTTACAAAGACCCTCTGGCCTCTGTCTTCTGAGTGTGGGGATTAACGGCTGTGGGGATCACAGCCTCCATCAAGAGAACTTCTACAAGTCATCCAAAGTTCTTCAGAGGAATCACCTCAACTCTGATGGGATTGAGGAAGCAATCAAACTACAAAAGATTTTGCCCATGTATATTCTCAATATTTCTGTCTACACAGTGTCCATGGGGAGAGCTGGTCCCTAAGGCACACACAGGCCTGAGCGGTATGTTGAGTCTTGCAAGTAGATGGGTTGAAACCAGAGAAGCTGTGCTTACCCAGATTTCTTTGTTTATGTCGTCATCATTTTCTCACTTTTGACTAATCCTACAGTGAGCATCCTTATCAATAAATCTTTGTGACTCTGAATATTTGTTTAGGACATTCTTTAGGAAAGAATTGTTTGAAGCTGGGTGGTGGTGGCACACTCCTTTGATCCCAGCACTTGGGAGGTTGAGACAGGCAAGTTCAAGGCCAGTCTGATTGATCCTCAGAGCTAGTTACAGGACAGCTAGGGCTGTTACACAGGGAAACTCTGTCTCAAAAAAACCAGAAAAGTAAGAAAGAGAGAGCAGGGAGGGAGGGAGGGAGGGACAGCTAGGGCTGTTACACAGGGAAACTCTGTCTCAAAAAAACCAGAAAAGTAAGAAAGAGAG
>NC_022033.1:18164817-18206439 GCF_000317375.1 Microtus ochrogaster | reverse complement strand
TCAATATCTCCAAAATTTTTGTTTTATTTGAAGCTTGTTTCTAGTGGTATTGGATATTGGATTTAGGGTCTTAGACCAAGTAGGCAAGCAGCTTCCCATTGGGCTATCATCCCACCCCTCTTTTCACTTTCAATACTGGGTCAAGGTCTTGCCAAATTGCCCAGGCCTATCTTATACTCACTGTGTGGCCCAAACTGATCTTAAAATTGTTAGCCTTCTGCCTCAGCCTCCTAAGCAGCTGAGATTGCAGCCCTACATGACCAGACCATGCTAACGATCTTATCTTATTCATTGGAACATTTTCCTGGTTCCTTAGCCATTTTTATCACTTGCTCATCTGCTTGCTGTTCTTCCACAGCTCAACAAGGACACAGGTTCTCTCGGCATGGGCATCTGGAGAACTGTGCACCATTTCCTACAGGGCAGATGGGAGACATGGTTGTGTTAGGATTCTAACAGGCAGCTGGGGCCTATGTGTTCTCACTGAGGATCCTAGAAGGAAACACATGATCCAAGCAATGGAGAACACAGAGGAAGTTTACTAAGGGTGGGGCGCTTACAAAAACTTCAGCAGGTAAGGGGACCCCCAAGGGTTGGACAGTAATCAGAGGAGAGCAACACCAAAGAGCCTTTGCCTGAAGGAGGGAGCAGAGCCAACAGCTGAAGAGAGTAGGCACAGTGTAGAGGAGCACAGACGACCCTTAGAGAGTGACACCTTGATTTTGTCATCCCTTCCACCTTGGGCTGCAAAGTGAAATTTCTATGCCATCTTTCTTGGGTCTCCTGATAAATAGAAAATATCTGTGAGTGGACCACCAGTGTAGCCAGCCAGGAAGCCACTGTATTTTGTATTTTAAGGAAAAGCATCCTCCATAAGTGCGGACAGACTCACACAGGGACCTGCACTGCAACTTGGAGACAAAGTCCCAGCTCTGGGTGTGGTCGGTGTTTATTTCTCCTGGAGCCTTGGCAGCTGGCACCACTGGTGGGTGCAGAGTGGTGCTGGGGTTTTCACCAATGTCACTTCCAGAGCGAAGGATTGCTATGGCACCTGGCACCACCACTGAGTGCCATCTATCTCTGGTAGCAGAGAGCTCCCAAGACAGTAAAGCTGCTGGTCCCGGCATGCCACGACACCCTCTGCTGCTGCAGACTATGTCTACCTGGATCTCAAAGGGACAAGCCCTTGAGGAACTCGACCTCTGTTTTGTTTGTTTGTTTGTTGTTACATGTATTTTATTGATTATTTGAGAATTTCACATTATAAATCTGGATTGCACTCACTTCCCAGTAGTCCCAGATCTGCTCCCTATCCTTGTGATTCCCCGCAAAAAAAAAAAAAAAAGGAAGAGGGGGAAAAAAGTCCAATTTGTGTTTCCCAACTGAAGCATGGTCAAATTCTGGGTGGCCAGCTCCCTAAAGGAAACTGAGTCACACCCCTACCAGGAACCACCAATTGCAGGGAGCTATATTTTATCATCTATTATCACAGTTTTTAAGGGTTCTCTCCCATGGCTTTCTGTCTAGGCGGTTACTTTTTCTTTTGGTGGGTGGGAACAGGGGTTGTCCCACCCCTCTTTCATGTCCTCTTTTCTCAACTGTGAGTCTGCAGTCATCGATTCTACTGCAAAAGACGCTTCCTTGCCCTTTATAGGCAGCTGGAGCATAGGTTACAGACTTCCACATGATGTCCGGCAACAGCACAGAACACAAACATCCACATTGTCTCTCTGATCCACTGCCTGCCCAGGAGCCCTGGATCTGTTCTCTGGGGAAGGATGGGAGGAAGCAGTGGGCAACAATAACATCTTAGAAATACTCCAATGTGTGACAAGATACCTCTGACCTCAAAATAAATTCAGGGAGAGGTTTACCCCATTTTATAGATGAGCCTGAGCCATCAATGAACACAGAGGTAACAATGTATTCAAGTCCATCAAGTCCACCCTGGGAACCTGAGCTGTCAAGGAAGGAGCCAGAATGCAAAGCCAGGCATGTCTGAACTCTTCATACATAATCACAGTGACACCTCCCTCAAAGGATATCACATGGGCCTAGGACTGAACTCTAAACTCCTTCTCTATTAAAAACTTGATATTAGCAAATCTTCCATTGCTGTGAATCCTGCCCCACATGCTGCTGTCAAGGTCCAGGGTATGGCCTGCATATCCTCCAGACCTGTGCTCTTTGCTTAAAACCCAGTTTACACCATCTCATCCAACAGGTGTCCCCACTATCATGGGTGTAAATATGAATAAATATGGCTCGGATGTTCAATGTTTGGTCTCCAGCTGGTGGCAGTATCTGGGGAAGTTGTGGAAACCCAGGAGGGGAGGCCTACCTGAGGGAGCAGCTTCCTAGAAGCAGGGCATTGAACACAGTGATACAGTCCTCTGGGGCTTGCTGGCTATCTGCTTCCTGTCTGCAGTGATGTGAAGAGTCTTTTCCTTCAGCACGCATTTCCTCCACAACAATCAACCCATGTGCATGGAGCCAAGAGACTTTGGACTGAGCTCTCTGAAGACATGAGCCAAACCAAATCTTTCTACCAAGTCACTGATGCAAGTTTCTTCACCATAGTAACTGCAAAGTCACTAACACCTGGTAGCTCTACAGAGAAGCCAACCCTACCTATTTGATCCCACCAAAACACTCTCTCACTCCTTACCTTGTAGATGGAAGTTTCTGTCCCACCTAGTCCCATAGCCATTCAGCCCCAAATAAACATACAGAGGCTAATATTAATTACAAACTAGTTGACCTATTAGCTCAGGCTTATTATTAACTAGCTCTTACACCTTAAATTAACCTATAATTCTTGTCAATGTTTAGCCATGTAGCTTGGTACCTTTTCTCAGAGAACCATTTTCATCTTGCTTTCTCTGTACCTGGGTGGCAACTGAGTCTCTTCTGTTTCTCTTCCCAGAATTCTCCTAATCTGGTTGTCCTACCTATACTTCCTGTCTGGCTACTGACCAACCAGCATTTTATTAAACCTATAAAATGACAAATCTTTAGAGTGTACAAAAGCATTATCCCACAGCAGCTCCCCCTTTTTCCTTTCAAAACAAGACCTTGAAATCTAATTTCCCTTGTTTAGCTTTTTTCCTGATCGTTATCCATAACAACTTGTAACCAACACTCTAAACAAAGACAAACATCCATAATCTATGTTTTGGGAAGGAGAATGTAGTTTTCTAGTCTATTTCCAGATGATTAGGGATGCTCATAATCTTATGAGGACCCAAAGAAAATTTAGGATTATGGTCAAGTCCTGACTGGAGTATTTTGTAAATCTGGATCACCTCAGCCAACAGTCTTGAGGCTGTTTTGGTTGTAGAACACAGAGGAAACTGCAACAGAGGTGCTCTGAAATGTTGGATCATCTGGGCCATCTGCTCTTATCAGAGACTTCAGGGGTTCATCCTTGATAAAACCTTACTTTTCTTACCCAGAATGAATCCACAGCCTCTCATTTCCTGTGGAAACAAAAGAAAAACCTCTTCTCCAAAGTAACATATCTTTTGAAGTCAAGGCATTTTCAAAATATATAGGTTGGATTAATACAACAGCATTTACAATCAAATGTCTTTTAGCAGCTGTTGCTCTTTCCTCTGCAATCTAACAATTCAAAGACAACACAATAACATACAATATCCAGATTCTCTGTGTATTTTCCATCTTTAAATGACTTTTCTTTTACTCTAATGCTTTTATTTTTATTTATTTATTTTTTTTTGGTTTTCTGAGACAAGGTTTCTCTGTGTATCTTTGGCTGTTGTGGAACTCACTCTGTAGACCAGGCTGGCCTCTATTTCACAGAGATCCACCTGCCTTTGCCTCCCAAATGCTGGATTAAAGGCATGCACCATCATGTCTGGCTACTCTATTTCTTTTTCTAAGGACTTTCTCTGTCTTTTGTCCTTTCTCTCCCAATCCTACACATATATTTTAACATACAGTAAACCATTTAAAGGTAGTATTTTTTTCTCAATCTGTCTTTACTGTATATATCTATCTTTTTCTGAGCACATGAGTCTTTAATCTGCTAAGAGAGTGGCTAAGATTGAAGATGCAGCTTTGGTGGCTGGCTCTGTCCCATTCCTTAGCTTCCTGAGTGTCTAAATTTTTGATGGAGATATAGGTGGTAATCACATTTATTGCCACAACTCTGTGGAGTTGGTAGGTTTATGCCACCACCATGAAGTATGCCACCAGCTGCTCATCAACACCATTTAAGTGTTTGGTAGCAGGGCCTCTCAAAAGAGCTATGAGGTTTTTGCTGCTAAACCTGGGTCAGGAAGACTCTCTTAAAGGACCCTTTCCTCTGTTTCCCTCTAGCAAACAGAGCCCACCCAAGAAAATGCTGCTACCATGAAGTCATGCTTAACTCTATTATTTTGTGTCTAGAATCCTTCTATTAAAAATCTTTTTCAGACTTTATGTGGAAATTCTTCCAAATGTTTGGGCGTCATTTGTAGATGGAAGTTTCTGTCCCATCTGGTCTCAGAGCCATTAAGTCCCAAATAAACACACAGAGGCTTATATTAATTATAAACTGTTTGGCCTATTAGCTCAGGCTTATTATTAACTAGTTCTTAGAACTTAAATTAACCCATAATTCTTGTCTATGTTTAGCCACATGGCTTGTTATCTGTCCTCTGTTTTTGGCATTTTCATCTTGGTTCCTCTACATCTGGGTGGTGACTGAGTCTTTTCCTTTCCTCTTCCCAGAATTCTCTTAGTCTGGTTGCCCTGCCCACACTTCATGCCTTACTACTGGTAAATCAGCATTTTATTAAACTAAACACAAGTGACAAATCTTTACAGCATACAAAAGCATTATCCCGTGTCACTGTTGGTCATAGCATGATCTGGCCCCACAATGTGAGTTTGTTTGGTAACGCATGACTCATTGGAGGGCTGTGTGAGGCTAGCATGTGTGGTGCATAGTATGTAGAGCTGCACACACATTCACCATTGTTTAATACCTAACTCCCCCACTACTTATTCCCACCCTTCCTACCACAGTACCTACAACACTAAGGATGACACCTTAGTATTTGGAAGTGCTCACCAAACTTTAGAGATAAATGATGGTGAGTTGTGATGAGAATCTTAAACACTGTGGTGCATGACACACACTAGCCACAAGTAATTACTCATAAAATTTATATTATCTGCCTTTCAATCCAGGTGCCCTTTAATAAAAGTTAGATAAAATTGTAGGCTTATACTGATAAAGTCATGAACTGCTGTGTGAAGGAAGAACTGAGTAGAAATACCTTTGAGATGGGTTTTATAATCAGCCTAAGTTTAAGTTTTTAATATCTTAGTAGCCAAGGCCAAAAGGTAAACTAAATGAGCTACAGAAAGCAGCAGGCTTCCACCCAACACTGTCTTGTTGACTGTCTCAGGGGAGTAGGAAGGAGCAATGAGTCCAACTTAAAAACAGCACAATGATTTGAAAGAAACAACACAATATTTAGCTTTTTCCTGTGTGTTTTATTTAGACTACTATCTTTTCTTTTCTTGTCTGTCACCTCATCTGCTAGTCTCTCTTCATAGTTAAAATGCATGACTCCCATAATTTTCCCCTCTACAGCAGACCTACTCAATATGATGGAGTACAAGTTAATCTCCTGGGTAGACCAGAACTCTCTAAGAATATGTGAGATTTCCTTGAAGGTGTCTGTTTACCAGTATGCTCATTTCAGAGCTCACAAACTCTGAGGGAGAGACACTGGGAGCCCCCAGGAACTGACTGCAAGGGAGCCCTATACCCAGGGACCTCCAGATGCATGGCCTGCTTTCCTAGAACATGGCTATTGTGAGGGGTAAGGAATGTGATGTTACAGCACCTGCTAAGGGTAGGTGGGAGTTAAAAGATGGGCTTCAAAACAAAAGTTTTCTGAGGATGCACCATCATAGTGTCTCTCAGGTGAGGGATGGGGGCAGAGGGAACACCAGGACAGTCAGAAAAGCTGAACAACTGTCTTAGTTAGAGTTTATATTCTCTAAAGAGACACCATGGCCACAACAACTCTTATAAAGGAGAATATTTTCTTGGGACTGGCTTACAGCTCAGAGGTGGCAGCACATAGGCAGACATGATACTGAAGAAAGGAGTCAAGAGTTCTACATCTAGATCAGTAGGCAGCTGGAAGAAAGAGACAATCAGCCTACTTGAGCTCTGAAACCTCAAAACTCACCCCTAGTGACGCACTTCCGTGAACAAGACCACACCTACTTCAACAAGGCCACCAATCCTAATAGTGTCATTCCCTATGAGCCTTCGGGGGTCATTTTTATTCAAACCCCCACGAAGCCCTTGATGGGTAGTCACAATCACCAATCTACCTCATTAGCCCTTGATCTTGAAGCTCTCCACACTCATATACCTGCATCACAGACCCCAGAAACGGGTTGATACCATCTTCCCAGTGTGGACCAAGGGTTGGGAATGCTGGACTGCAGTCAGGCTTCCTGGGCTTGACTCTGGTTTACTGGCAGGTGTATCTTTTTGTTGCTGTTTTGCTGTTCTCATTTATAGAACGTGTAGTGGGGTAAACCTTATATTCTCTGACTATGGGAAGGGTTAATACCGGAAAGCTAGAACCCTGCCCAGTACATAGGAAGTACACACAGACACCATTCTGGTTTCTCCAATCTTTGAGGTTTTTCTGTGAACCCAAAGAATATGCAAATACTCCTTTCTATAGTGAGTCAGAGCCTCATCTGAGTCCAGCATGGAGTTAGAAATAAGGTCCTTCATGAAACTCCCTCCCAAATTCATGGGTTCCCTGGGAACACTGGATCACTAGATGATGACTATCTAGGCCCAGCTTTTCCTGGGAAGGGGTGGAGAGACAAGAGCAGGCTGGGAAGGGGCTGGCCAGTCTCTGTCCCCAGGGAGTCACAAGCACAGAAATAGGAAGCCCTGGCTGGCTGGTGTTTACAGTAATTTCCCAGCCCCTGACCACATTGTCTTGTCTGTGGTTCATTTATTTTAGGGATAAGCACTGAAGTCATGGCTGCCTGAAAGTGTTCCAGGCAGGGCTGCCTCACCTCTGCTTTCCTCGGGAGAATCCTTGGATAAGGGAAACAAACTACAGCAGGCCTTAAGACACCCAAGTCTGGCAGACTGGCCGCAGGCCTGGACGAGGCCCTGTCTAAGAACAGACCGGGCTCCCACGGGCTTCTAAGAGGCATTGCCAGCAGAATGCTCCGAGAGGAGGTGAGGGTAGTTCCCAGTTCCTGTGCCTGCCTTTGCTTTCTTTTTCCTCAGGGGCTGTTTCATTCTCTGCCTTCCTGGTCTCGAGGCCTCTTCTCTCTGCATTTCCTATAACTCAGCAGAAAATGAAAGGGGAAGTGGACACTTCAAAGCCTCCCCTTGGCCTTGGAGAACAAACCAGGGCTCCAGGCCTGGGCTCCAACCTAGGCTGGCCTCCATTGGTAACTCTCAGGGTAAATGCCAGGCAGTCCCAAATACATCTGTTCCTTATGCCTTGGCTTGACAGAATCCCTAAGTACCTCTGGAGTCAGGTCTCAGGCTCCACCTGGACCAGAGACTTATTTCTTTAATGGTGTCCTTCCAGGAACACTGGGCTGGCCAGCATGCTCTCTTCCAACTCTGCCCTATGTCTGGAAGGGGTAGCCCATGCTTTCTTTCCCAGCTCGATGATCTTGGGGCACAGTGCCAGCTCCATCATATTCTTGCAATCCAACCAGGACTCCCTGGTTGTAAAACGGGGTGGTCAAACAGAGTCCCTGCTTTCTCCGTCTTTAAAGAGAAATTTCCAAAAGACACTTCACTTTATGTCATGGCCTTTAATCTGACTGCCTTATCCGCTTGCCAATGTCCTATTTCTTAAAACAATTCCATGGAAATCCTTAGGCGTCCCCCTAGACAGTTGTGCAGATCACCTACTGTACAGCTTCAGAAGACCAAGTTCAGACTATACAGCATGAAGATGACACCTTATACACAGCTATCCAAGGCACAGCCAAGCATGGTGGCCCAGTTCCTTGAGCTTCACAGAGCAGAACTTAAAACCCACTGGAATGGATCTGCTCCTTTCTAGGTCTGAGAGCTGACAGTCCTCCTGTGTGTGCCATCATTAGCTGTATTGCATTTACTAACTGAGAGTTCCTAAGAGCTTTGTTGGCCAGCAAATTCATTACAATGGCCACGCATCTTAAACCAACTTCCCAGAAATCCTTCGGTCTGCCACTAGACAGATGAATAGGTCGTGCACGGCACAGCCTTCGGAGACCAAGTTCACACTTTAGGCTATGCAGGTGGCACTGCTGAACACAAAGGGTTTCAAACCCTAAGTGTAAGGGGTGGTCTAGAAGACATCTGGGTTCTGTCTAATTAGGGGAAGAGGAATACAATACAAGGTCTTTCTTGTGCTTGACAGTTCATTCCTGGACAGCAAAGGGCCTGCCTCGCCATGCTGTCTTGGATCCGAGGAACCATTCAGTCACTTTGGTTCACTAAACCAAAGAGAGGATAAAAACACGGATTGAGCCCCCACCTTCTTCTTTCCAGAAATGACATTATCTGTGTGATAAATAACATCTTGTCTACTCTCACAACTGTCCATCTGGAGAAAAAATAATAACACAAAGCCAAGAACAAGGAAACACGCTACCTGAAATGACAGAGCAACACAGAGACACATGTACGTTTCAAACTAGTATGCCCACACCCAAAGCCTGCCATTGCCTCCTGCTGGGCACAGGTACACTCTCCCACCAGTGTGCAAGACACCAGAATCCTCTGGGGAGGATTGAAATCAATACTGCATTCCTGGGGGTTCCCAGACGTTTCTGTCTACCTTTCTGCAACTACACCTGGAAATCCAGTTCATAATCTGATGTATTCACTCCTATTTTGAATGGCAAACACACCTGGTGTTTGAATCATTTCATGTATCTAGCTGCCCCTGCCTTTGCTGTCCACTTCTGAGGCCACCTTGCATCTTCTAGTCTTCTAGGATCAGTTCTAATTCAACCTGCAATACGAAGCCTGCCTGGGTGGCCAGTCCGATGTACAATCATTCCTCCATGTCCAACACTATCTTCCCATGTCTCCCTACCACACCACCGCCCTGTGTCTCAGACAAGTATCCACATGCCTTTACCGCCTCCCAGACTCGAAACTTCACACGGACAAAGCCCAAGCCTTGCACATTGGTCTCCATTTGCTCCCATCCTCAAGGGAGGACACCAGGTTCCTGGACAGAGCTCTGGATATGACTCAAAAGGCATTTGCTGAATTAAATCAGAGTAGATAGAACGGTCAGACTCACTATTAGAAACCCATTTCTGAGAGATGAGTCTTCAGGGCCCTCAGAACCATCTGCAGCTTCAAGCATCTTTGCCTATTGTCACCCAAATCCTTAACCAGAAATAAGACAATAATATCCTTCTCCTCCTCCTCTTCCTCTCTATCATGTCCATCTGGTGCCTTTCTCTTGATATTTCAACCGTCATTACCTAGATAAAATCAGGACCACCAAAGACAGCGTTTGCTCCTTGTGCCATCGAGGGCCCTCTGCCATTGTGCAGTACATTTTGTTGTTGTTGGTTTGGTTTGGTTTTTGCTTGCCTGCCTCACTAGGCTGCAAAGCTTCCAGGGGTGTGATTGGGTCTTACTAGGTTTCCTAGGGCAGCGGTGCTCTGAGAGGCATACAGAAGCTCACATGAAGAACAACCTTGGGAGGCTGAGAGATGTAGATTGGTGGAGCGCTTGCCTGGCATGCATCAAACTCTGGATTCTATCCTCAACACCACATAAAACTGGGTTTGATGTGACGGGCCTGGAATCCCGCCACTCAGGAGGTGGAAACAGGAGGATCAGAAGTTCAAGGACATACTTAGCTACTTAGTTTCAAAGCCATTCTGAACTTCATAAGACCCTGCCTCAAAAAAAAAAAGAATAAAGAATAAATTCATGAGTGAAGGGAAAAGGACTTGGAGGAGAACTGGGTGACATCTCGATAAACAGGTACATCTTTCTCCCTTGAATCACATTTCTGCCAGTGAATCACTGCATAAACAGAGGGCATCAACCAGGACTCAGACTTCTGAGCCTTCCTGGGAGTCAGTGGATGGTACGAAGAGTGAGAAGGGGCTTCTAGAAGCGAGTGCCTCTCAAAAGCGTGGGATCACCATCATCTGTCATCCAGTAAGAGGAGTAAGGTCCAGGATGTGGCAAAAACCCAACCTTCCTTCTCAAAAGCCACCTCTCACATTGCCTGCTTTCTCCTGAAGAAGATGCTGGATCCCCTCAGCACCCCTCACGACGTCCCTAATGTAGCTATGCTGTGATCTGCTGTGGAGCCCTCCCTCCCTTCCCAGGATCCACGGGCGTCATAAAGCGGCATATGCCAAGGCCTCCCGGCTCCATCAGTGCATCAGGTCCAAGTCATGGGGTCAATATCGTTCCCCATAATTAGTCACAAATGCAGCAATGGCTCTGAACTTGCTTTTCTAGTACTTTTCTAGAGACCTTTAACCGCAGCGTTTTTATTAGATCTTCGTGTGTGTGTCATTTAACAAATGAGAAAATACCGGCAAATTGAAGCCAGGCGTGTTTGTGTGGGCTATCAAACACCACAGTATTTTTTATCAGGCTTGTTATTTGTGCCGTCTCAGAAGCTCTCAAGTCATAGGGTTCCAATGTTCCCTAGTTCTTTCAAAACCCGGGAGATGCTGATTGTCTGCCAGGATTATAAGCGGCCTAAAGCTCTAGAAACTTCTATGTGGGAAAGATACACAGAGAAAACAAAACATGTCAGAGAAAGCAGGTGAAACAGGCAGGATGAAAACCTCCATTCTAATTTTCAGGTTCTCAGTTGAACATGCCACCGTACATATAATTAATCTGATACACATCATAATTGTGAAACAGGCACAATTTTGTATCTCATTAAAAGTAAGTGGCTTGATGAGGCTGTTGTATACCTCCCTCCTCCCGTGGATAAACCGGGCCAGCTTTTTATGGTGTCTCCAGGCTTTGACATCATCAACCCAGCCCAAGAGAACAGCAGTTACTCCTTAAAAATCCCCCTCCTGCAAAGTCACCCATCCCGCCCAAGTGGCACCACACCCTCCCGCCTCCTGCCCAGACTCAGAGAAATCCATCTGTTCTGAGCCACTCCAGGTTAAGAGGAGAGAAATCAATATTCCTAAGTGGAGAAAGACCCACTAAGTCGCTGGAAAAAGTTATTTCCATTTATATCCTCAATGCTAAGTAGGCACTTATTTGAGCAAAGCCATCAGCAGCCACAGGAGCTACAGTCCGACCATCTCCCCTCTCTCAGCCTCCGGGGGTCCAATAGCCTGCTTACTCCATAATTGTTTCTAGGCTCATCAGTACTTACCTATTTGGTTTTCAGAAGCTTGAGCTTTGTGGTAGAAACAAAGAAAGCAACAGCAACAACAAAACCATCATAACATAGGCACAAACCAGAAGCAATTCTTTAAAATCCATGAACCGGAGCCGTCCCCCAAACTTGCCAGAACTTCAGGCAGAAGCCAAAGAATGCAGCCAAGAAGCCACAGACCAAGGAGGGGCTTCAGCTCCCAGAGATCCGGGAAAGAGCCCCAGTTGGCTGAGCACACGCTATGAACAAAACCCCTTTTAAAAGCATGGGAAGTTTTTCTTAACTTTAGAGCTCTCAAGAATCTGGATAAAGACCCGATAGAGAATCTGCACATCTGTGCACATGAGAGACCCTACTTCAAAATGTTCAGAGACCCCTTTGGGGTTAGATAGACACTCCATACAAGACAGCTCTTCCTGCAAGTGAGAACTTCCCAGCCTTGCAACAGCCAGGCAGCTGCATCCCTGGAGGAGCTCAAACCAAGAGGGAGCCCTGATGTGTTAAGAGACCACCCACAAATGATTCCAGGATGCCAGGACACCCAAGACAGGAATAACGTGCCACAGGGGTGAGACACAGCCTGACAAACAGCCACCATGCCTTTTTCTTCTCCATGAAGATGTTGTTCTAAGACAGTGGACAAAGCCTGCTGTGGACACACTGCAGCCCTCTGTCTGTCCTCTGGATAGCATCAGCTTGGCTACTGTCCCAAATTAGTCTGTGAACAGTGTCTGCTTTCTTCTCCGTGGCTTCAGCTACAGTCAACTGTAAATGTATCCATATTTGAAAGTTTACCGAGCTCCCAATTATGTGCTACAAGATTGTTTCTAGTGACCTCTTATCATGAACATTAATTCAACAAACAACCCCTCTGTGTATGGAGCATAAAGTATCTCTTTAGCTAACATTTCTGGTAGAGTTGCTGGAACATGGAGAATGTGACTATGTGATACTGTGACGAGTTGCCTACCCAGGCAGGCATGGTACTTTTGCTGGGCCTTGCCTATCAACAAAGAATTTACCAACAGTGCCATTTGTAACTGTGGCTCTGGCTGCGCATGTGCCCTTCTATGAACACCTCTGCAGCCTTCTGGGCATCACAAGTGAGACACCATGGGACCCTCAGCTCCTGCAGGCCCTCTTCAGCACATGAATCTGACAGAATGAAGGTGGAGAGGGGATCTGGCTTGCCTGAGATCTATGTTCCACTTTCTTGTTTTCCCATTGGAGTGTTGGTCTCATCTAGACTTGATTCTTTTTTTTCATTTTTTTTTCCTCTGCTGCCGTGGATGTAACGCAGAGCCTTATGCATGCTGAGCAATCATATTCCTAAAGAGTCACATCCCAGGCCTGGATGATCCTTGTCTGTGATCCCCGTTTCACCACCCTCTTACCCCAGTATGCCATCACAGGTTCAGCTACTAGTCCATTCCAGCAGCGCGCAAACACACACACCAGCATCCATATGAGATGTACACATACGGTGTTTCACTAATAATGTTTTCTTCTTCTCTAAGTGTTGCTTCTGAAGGAAAATGAAGCCCTTACTAAAGGGCTATGTTCTATTTGGCACATATGTAAGTTTGGATATGTCACACTAGACAAAATGAAGTTGGAACTGGAAAAGCTTGCATTCCTATATAATAAAGCCAGTGAGGTTTTGAGATTTCATGATGGACAGTTGAGACTGGGGACGGAGATAAAAGAACCATCAAAATGGGGTTGCGTGGGCTATTGAACAGACCCTGAGGCATCTTGCAATGTCCTGGACCCAAGGACCTTCTACATAAAGGGTTATCTTACACAGAAGGTAATATTTGATGTCAGTACCATCTTGGTATTCCTAGAACCAAGTTACTGCTAAAATATATCACACTGATCAAGGACTTGACAAGATCCTAGCATGTGACTTGTGCCGATTGGTTTTTATTATCAACTCAACACAAGCTAAAGTTACCTGGGAAGAAGAAACCCCAGTTGAGGAATTATCCGGATCAGATTGTTTTGTGACCATGTCTGTGGTAAATCGTCTTGATTGATGATTGGTATGAGAAGGTTCGGCCAACTGTGTGTGGTGCCATAGGCCTGGGCTATATAAAAATGCTAACAGAAAGAAAGCCAGTAAGCAGTGTGTTCCTCCAGGGTTTCTGCTTCAGTTCCTGCTTGAGTTCCCGTCCTGACTTCCTTCAGTGATGGACTGTGACCTGGGAGTTTAAGTCAAATAAACCTTTGTGTATTGGCTGGGATTGTGTGTCAACTTGACACAAGCTAGAATCGTCAGACAGGGAGGAGCCTCAGTTGAGGAAACACCTCCATGAAATCCAGGCATTTCTCAATTAATGAACAATGGAAGAGGTCCCAGCCCATGGTGGGTAGTGCCATCCCTGGGATCATGGTCCTGGATTCTGTAAGAAAGCAAAGTGAGCAAGCTATGGCAAGCAAGTCGATAAGCAACACCCCTCCATGGCCTCTGCATTAGCTCCAACCTCCAGGTGCCTGTCTAGCTTGAATTTCTGTTCTGACTTCCTTCAACAATGAACAGGAATATGGAATTTGTAAGTCAAATAATCTCTTTTCTCCCCAGGTTGCTTTTGCTCATGTGGCTTGTTGCAGCATTAGAAACCTTGACTGAGACATATTTCCTACCCTAAGTTGCTAATAGCATTGCTATTAATTGCTAACAAGTATTTATCACAGCAAAGGACAAGCACACCAGAACACGACTCTCCCTCCAGAAAGTCATGCGGCCTCCTCCCTTACTTCACTAATGTCTCAGGCCCAAAAGTTCCTGTTTCAAAAGTCCCTCCCCCTTCTTCTAACTATAACCGCACTCCGTTCTCATTTTCTCCACTGCCTAATTGACTTGTCTTATTTCTCATTAGCAGCTCATCTCATCACTGACACTGTATACCGTTTCTCTGCCAGATGTCTCAGCCTGTGGATGCTAAGCCCGGTACCAATGGGAAGTTTCTTTGTTCCTGTTGCCTGGCACAGAGGAGATGCTGAATAAATATTCTTTGAATTCACGAAATGGGCAAAGAATGACCAGAGTGCATGGAAAGTAACATTTAGACACTGTTTAAAACTCAGCAAATTACAGTTTGAAGTGAAGAAAACAATTTATTTTATAAGGAACACTGTGCATTGGTCTCGGGGCTTTCATTTTTTTTTTTTTTTTGGTTTTTCGAGACGCTTTCATTTTTTAATAGTTCCACCATCCCCACGTTTTGTGAATTAGTTAGTAGCAACCACAGGCTTGGTACAAAGAAGGGTTTGTATTACCCTCTGCATATGACATCCTGTTATGAAGTCAGAGGATGTAAGTCTTGGTCCAGGTAACCATGAGTATTCATGAGTAATTCCAACCAAATTCCTATTACTAGGTCAAGCCCTGCACCAGCAGTCAGGTTTGTGTTACTGGGGTCAATGTTGGCTCTTCTGTCTGCTGTCTTATGTCAGTACAGACAGCTCCCACAATAAGAGAGAGGGATATCAACTAGCAACTCACTTGTCTTCCACAACTTAAGTGGAAACATGGCAAGCTCCACATGGCAGAGGACTAGACTGGAGTTTAATCCAAGCTTTGTCTGCATTTTTGCCATCAGGCTATGACTGTTCTACTCACCCTGACCAGGCAATAAGCGCCCATTAACTATTCAGAGCAACCTCCAGGATCAAGTAAGAAGATGCCATTAGCTAAACATCAGGGACACTCATTCCATACAGAGGAAGCAGGAAGGCCAGGAGGTCTTCAGATATCAACCAAAGGAAAAGTAAAGACCTTGGGTATTAAGAGCAGCAAGGATCAAAGAAAAAGCAAGGTATCATTACGCCCTGGATCTTAACTGCCTCCCGAAAGCTCACATGTTGAAGGCTGGTCCCCAGTGTGGCAGCATTCAGAGGCAGGGCTTGGGGAAATAACTGGATCACAAGAGCTTTGCCCTCACCAATGCATTGATGGATTCATAGTTTAATGGCCATTTGGAAGTTATTGGAAACTTTAGGAGGTCGGGCCTTGTTGAAGGAATATTAACCTCTAGGGTAGTCCCTTCCAGAGATAGTTTACCCCTTCCTCTCGCTCTGTCCCTTTCTTCCAGCAGCCTCTACCACCTGCTCTCATTGTTGTGATGCTCAGTCTCAACTGAGGCTTCAAAGCGATGGCACTAGCCAGACATGAGCAGAAACCACAGCCAAAACAAAGCCTCTTCCAGTAGCTCGCCTCGGGCATTTGTCGCTGCAACAGAAGACAAACACGGACAGTCATACAGCCTCTGCTGACTTGAGAACTGTTCTCTTCGGCTGCACTAAAATCATGAGAGAAAATAATATGGGTGGGAAAATTCCACAAAAACCCATCCAAGCCACACAGCACTTAGGAGAGCCCTTCCAGGCAGTGAAACCAACTTTGCACCCCTTGACAGTATCTTTCCAGGGTAGCATTCTGGCATTGTTTGTGTGGTCTTGACACACACACCTGTTCAAATGAATAAATACTCATTTGGGCTGTTTCTTGCAGAACTAAACAGGTCATCGTGCCAATTTATGGGTTAACCCACAAGTTCCCTTCTGAAAATAATATAGTAAACGACACGCAAGGTAATTCCTTGTACCCTGACACCACAAGAGAGGCAGGCCTTGTTCTTTCTAGTCATCCAAAATCCACACACAGGCATCACACTCAGTGAAATACGAATGCACCATGAGGATATTCATTTTGGAAAAAGAGAAGGATGGAGAAACAGACAGGGAGCTTGTAGGAGATGCGTTTCATGGCTTATCAAGGGAAGATAATGGCACTTCCTTTTCTATATTAAGAACTGAGGATATTTCAATCAACCTTCCATCTGGTTATTACCTCTGATAACCTAGTATCTGCCCCGCAGTGCAACACTTATCTTTGTGCACTAACTTACTATCTTTTCCATGAGGTGGAAATAAATAGGCAAACCTATTTTCTAAGTGTTGGAGGTGACACGCTGGATTGCTCCTTCCTTTCTGTTAAAGTTTTCCCTGTTATCTGCTTTCATCTATAAGCAGTAGACTCTTAATGTATAACTCAATGGATTCTTATACAGGCCCAAATGATTACTCTATTTTCTAGCCCAGGTCATTTATGGAAATAATTCACCTCCTGTCCCAGAGGTAAACTTTAATAAGAGATTTCACCTTTATTTTACTTTCCTCTCTTTTTAAAATGTATATAACTAGAACTTACGTTATAATCTTTAGGTTTTTGTCTTCCTTTACTAAATGCAGTGTTTTAGAATCTCATCCAGGCTATGGCATGCTGATTGGCTTCCTTCTTGCTGTTGTACAGTAGTTTATTATGTACATATTACCATAATGTATTCATTTTCTTCATCTGTAGATGAGCTTTTGGGATTTTCCCCTGGTTTTAGCCTATTGCACAGCAGCTACTGTGAGCATTGCTGTTACATTGTTGTTACATCATTGTTACATTGTTGTTACAGTCTCTGCGCGATAGCCATGGGCCCTAAAGTAAGCAGGTATTCAACTTTATTAAGAAATTGTCAAATCCTTCTCCAAAGGGGTAACATCATGCTTCTACCTGCCTTAACAACGACCTTGCTTTTATCCAAACACAGCTGATATCCCCATTTCCTGCTCTCTCTTCTCCTACGCATAGTTCATTTGTAGACAGACAGACACTGAAGGACAGCCAGGTGTCACGAGAGGGCATAGAGTTCAAAGTACACTTCAAATAAACCACAGAACCCCACCCCTCTGCTTAGTAATTGATCAGCTTCCAGCAAGATATGGGTATGGGCCACATAATATCTCTGCCATTCTTTGTAAATAGCTATGTTACGGCCATCCACTGTAGAAACTTGTTACAAGGGTAGAGAGGCAAGATAAGCAAATCATGCATCACATGGCAAGTGTGTGATAAAGCCTGTACCTCTCCCTGTCTGCTTGCCTTCTCCATTCGGCAAGGGTTTGTTGTTTTTTTATTTTTTGTAGGGGGAGGTCTTATTAAACTATCGAAGTCTTTTTCCTTTCCTCCTTTCTCCCTCCACCAACCTCCAGTCTCCCCCAGTGTGGGGTGGGAGCTGAAGAAGAGAAAGATCCTGCAAGATTCTGCAAGACAGAAAATCTTGGGGCTGTACTAGCATGATATACCCTCACCGTCCCCATACAAACCCAGCAGAAGGGAAAACTGTATTTACGGAAGGACGCAGATGGAATTGATTTGTTCAGAGTCATCTTATTCCTGAGTGTGATATTTGTCCACATCATAAAACCACAGGCTACAATGTGTCTGACATTATACCAAGTGAGATACCCTCTCCTAATGACATTATAATACATCCCAAATGAGGCTGCCATCACTGGGCAGTCATTTCAGAGTGTTCCTGAAATAGCTTTTACAGAACAAGGGATCTGCAAGCCAGAGGCAGGCGCTCACATGAAGCTGGAGGAGTCAGCTCCGACATCCACATCCACACAACAGTGGCTTCGTTCTTGGCTGGGAACTTTGTCTTTTCATACTAATCTACTAGCTTTTATGAAAAGCAAAACGTTCCATTTTTTTTCCTCCTTTTTTATATGAAGGATGAAATTGGACATTCTCTAAGTGCAATAAAATGTCCCCCGGGGTGCTTTTTTTTTATTATTCTCCTTTAAATCAGCAGTTTTCGTGCCTGTTCATTAGTGAAAGCCAATGACCCTTCGTCATGCTTTTCACCTCTCCGGTGTTCGGAGGAAGCTGACCACACTTCCTGCCGTCCGGGCGGGGGAGACTTGTTTTGCTCTGATTTTTTCTCTACCATGCATAGGTACGTTTCCAAGCTGCCATGTGATCTGCCTCCACTGGTGTGGGGAGCTTGCTGACTCAGAAACCAGTGGATGAACATCTTCTGAGACAAATTTGCAGCCTTCTCTACCCCGAAAGGCAAGAACCACAGGAGGTCATGTGTCTCTCCCAAAAGAAGCTGGACTGTGGTCTTGGAAGCAGGGCAATCTGAAGCAAAACATAGGATGTGATCCTGCCTCTCAGTCACCAGCCTCCACCACTTCTCTCTGGCCTTGCTACCTCCTTAGTCTCACCCTCATCAATTTGTTGCTCGTCTTCTGGCCCCAGATAAGCGGCCCCAGATAAGCATCCTGCTATCCACACTGTCATGAACTGCCTACTTCCTTGAATTCCCTAAGTAAGCCTTCACCTCCCTTTCCTATCCCACAGTGTTCCATCACTGAACCAAAATTTAAGCCCCCAAACTCAAGTCCATTTGTTCTACAGATGCTGAAAAAGATGACCACTTGGGAGAAAAGGGAGGGTCTTTTGTTTTACTTTTATCTTTTACTGGGGTCACAGTACTGGACTGGGAAAGCCTAGAACTGCTAAGCATCATTTATTGCTACCAATAAAATGCGTTCACACTGATGGTAATGGATCAGGAGGAGGGGGCAGGGCGCTGATCAAATTACTGGACTACCTAGCTCCAACCAGACCTGAATGTTCTGTTAGCGAAGCCCAATGTTGTCTGCCTTGCTTTGGCCAGTTGAGTTGAATTTCTTTCATATTGAGGCGGAGTTCTGAAAAAAGAAGCCACCCTTGCCCTCTGTTTTGTATCACCCACCACTTCCCAAATACACTCAAGTTCGATGTTTTATATCCCTCTGTCAGGGGTAAGCCCCAGTCTCTGGTTGACTTTACACATGGCTGTGGTCTCCTACGCAGGTGACCCAAGATAAACAAGATGAAGTCAAGCTCCCTAGAGGAAAAAAAGGATTTGTTGACAGGGAGACTAACTTCAAGACTGAAAGAATTAGTACAAAATGCAGTCTATAACAAACGATGGAAGACACTTGCTACCGGTACTGATAGAGTTAGGTCAGTTATGAGCCAGCATTTTGGGGGTAGGAATAAGAGGCTGAATTTAAAATGGAAAACAAGAACTAGAGAGGTGGCTGGTGGGGAGGACCACCTGCTTTACAAGCATGAGGACCTGAGCTTGAATCTCCAATACTCGTGTAAAAGGTGGGGCATGGCTACATGAGCCTGAAAACTCCAGAATTGGAGGGTGGTGGTTGAAGGATCCTAGAAGCTCACTGGTCAGCCAAACTATTTAAATAGGAAGCTTCCAGTTCCGCGAGACACTTTGTCTCAAAACAATAAGGCACAGAATGATGGAGGAAGACACTTCTGGCTCCTGCATGCATGCTCACGGCTAGTAGGCATGCATACTACCGTGTTTGTACCATACCAGCATAAGACACATCATACACGTGGTAAATGAACAAGTATAAAAGGTTCAATGCAAATTAAGATGGCAGGTCCCTTCCTTCTGGTATCATGACCCACCAAGCATTGGAAGACTAGGGATGGTCCTAAGGCCCTGGTACAATTCCAGAAGATTCCAGAAGATCCACAGAAGACCTCTGCCTTTAGATATGCAATTCTAGTAACTTGGAAGGACAGAGATACATTCTACAAAGCGTTTTTATGGACAGCAAAAAGTCATTTGTTCTAAAATGTGTGGCTAAGATAGGAGGTATATATGCATGTGACTACCCCAAAAACACAAGGGAAGGTGTGCATTATTGCATGACCCGAGGCACAGAGGAAGTGTGAATTACAGTAATAATCTTCAGGCATTTCCTAAACTCACATCTGCCTCCATTCTCACCATTTCTAGCTGTAGAATGGGCTAGCTCTTAAACAAGGGCTAGGGAGAAGGGTGAGTCCCTCCCAACGCTGACCATGCTTTACTAAGGATCTGTGCTTCCTTCCTCAAATGGAATGCAAAACTAAACGAAGCCAGCTTCAGCCTAAAAGTGCCTGTGGGAAGAGAGCATAGTGTTCCAATGAAATAGAATGCCAGTGTAGGCTCCACCCAAGTTCAGATAAGACAAGACCCAGGATCTATTCAAACATGTTCCTTCTATGCCTTTCAAAATCTGTGTCCCTGTCTTTCTTGCCCTCTACATTGGCTTTCTCCTAGAGGTTCCCAGATGATCAGGAGACTAGACTGAAGAGATAGCAAAAGTCAGCAAGCACCATGGAAGATTCATCCCCCAGTCAAGCAAACAAATATTCAGAACCAACAACCATCTAGAGATGGTTGTAAGCTCAGTCCCTAGCTTGTGATTTTTTTGAAACCTGGGGAGCCTTTAGGAGGTAAGGCTGGACTATCAGAGGTCAATTAGTAGGGACAGGACTTTGGAGACTAGGTTCACCCCTAGTCCACCCTCTCAGTTTCCTGTCTACCATGATGTGAACAGCCGTTCATCAAAGCCCTGAATACCACAGACTATGCTGTGTTCATGGCCGTACCTTCCCTGTCTTGATCAACTAAAAGCTCTCTGAAATCATCAGCTGAAATGAACCCTTTCCACACTGAAATTGTTTCTGCTAGGTTATTTTTTGGTTATAGTAGTAGAAATTAGCAAATATTTTGATTAATGCAATAAAAAGACCGATCTCGGTTTGATTTCTTCTACATCCTCCACAGTACATATTGGTTGAGAACCTGGATTCTAGAGCCTTCTAGTTGCATGACTTAGGGAACCATAGCGCCCTTCTTAAAACTGTGCATGGAAAATGCTCAGGAGCTGTTAGATGCTGGCTATTAAAATTCAAGAGGGATAGATGAGCAGCTTTTTGGAATAGAAGCACACTGTTGGAACTGTGATAGAGATAAGAACGTAGCTACCTTTAACATTAGGAGCCAGAGATTCTGAAATCATTCATATCAACAAGGTGAGACAAATTAAGTTTCCTAGAACAAACGGGGAGAGGTGGAAAAGACAAAGGAAAAAGGGGTAAAGGTGAGATAGTGGGGCTCAATGTGGCATGAGAAATGCCCAGAGGCAAGAGACCCAAGTGGACCTAGAAGGAAAGGATGCTGCTATAGCCAAGGGTTCTTGGTCCACATCTGTAGTTGTTACATAAAAGAAAAACAAAACAAAACTCTTTGGGGGCCTGCCACCCAGCTCCCAAATAAATACATGGAAACTTATTCCTACTTAGGAATTTCCGACCTTAGCATGGCTTATTTCTAGCCAGCTTTTCCAACTTAAACTCTTCTGTTTCTCTTTAACTACATTTTGCCTCAAGGCTTTTTACCTTCCTTTATTCTAGATATTCTTTCCTTCTTCCTCTGTGGCTGGCTTGTGGCTGGGTAGCTGGCCCTCGGCGACCTCCTCTTCTCCTTTTCTTGTCCTCCCTCCCTCCCCTACATTTCTCCTCCTGTTTATTCTCTCTGCCCACCAGCCCCGCCTGTATCTCTCTCCTGCCTAGCAATTCGATGTTCAGGCCTTTATTGGACCTATCAGGTGTTTTAGACAAAGAAACACAGCTTTACAGAGTTAAACAGATGCGGCATAAAAGAATGCAACACATCTTTGCATCATTAAACAAAAAAATATTCCACAGCATAAGTAAATGTAACATATCTTAACCTAATATTCCAAAATACGAGCCCACTGATTTTAGTGACCCATAGCTGGAACTCAGGAGGTCCTTTACTGTGATATGGAAAACAATCACGCACTTGTCTTTATTAACCACAAGGAAAACATGAGTGTTTTCTCCAACCACAAATGCAATAATCCACAGGCAGTTTTTCAGTTTTGTAATCAATCACAGAGACTTTCCAACCATATGACAGTAGCTACATAGATCTCAAAACATCTGTACTTATTGGTATTTGGGTATCACCTTCACTTCCTGGGCAGCCACTCCGTCATGTTATTCAAGGCATTACTAACCATGTAGCAAATGTGTCACTAAAAATTTCATTGCTCTGAAGTATTCCATCTTTTTTCAGCATAATTAATTTTCATTATAATCCCATATGTCTTACCGTAGGCATCGTGCTTGGAAATGGTCTGTAGTCTTCAGAAGACTGTCAACGGGAACCGTGACTAAAACAACACAATCTTCAGTATCTTTGGTCTGATGTAGGAAGTCTTTATGGTGTATAACAACGTGCTATCTCTACTATCTCTATGATCTTTAGACAATAGAAATCTGTTACATACAACAGGTTCATGTTCCAGATTAACAGGGGGAGGTTGCTGGTAGGAATAAAGGATAAGGGACTATAACCATATATCAGCCAGGATGTAGCACTGAGATGTAAAATCAGAAAAGAGACAAAATAGGCCAGAGAGTTCTAGAGGCAGGAATGTCCCCATCTGATGCTATGGTGAGAAAGAAATCCCTCAATAAACCAAGCACAAAGCTCATGGAAAAGGTATGGACTTTCATAGAACATGGACCAGGAGTTTAGGTCTACTCTGTCTCGTGTGTAATTGTTCAGGGGGTCCCATATGATGTGCACGGCCCTGATGACCACAATAACATGAAGGTACCAGTAACCCAGTCACCACTCAGAAAATATTGATGGTGCTATGTCCATAGATTTTTTTTTACAGTTTTTATATATAAAGGCGGAATGTGTACATATTATATAAACCTGCATAATAACTATATATCAATGTCCAAAGGTAGGCCAATGGAGCCAGCAAGATAACTCATAGGGGAGGGGCTTGCCAACAAATCTGATAATCCAAGTTCATTCCCAGGACTCACATGGTGGAAGGAGAAAACTGGCTCCTGCAAACAAGTTGTTCTCTGACCTCCATACATGTATCATCACATGCACACACATGTACACACACACACACACACACACACAGACACACAGATTTCTTTTTAAACTGTGATCATAATGAATCAACTTTGAAGGGTTAATTTTATAATCTAACATAAGATAAAAACATTTCATCCAATGGAGATGCTATCTGCTGGCATTAGTTTTTCCAATGGTTGACATTCAGACTGTGATCTAGTTTTTCATGAACAAATAATTGTACGCATAAAAGTCCTCCCACATAATTCATATTTCCTTAGCATAAGTGCCAACTTATGGAAAATTAGGTCAAAGTTTATTCATGTTTCACCACTCACTAAATACAATATTAAATCATTTTTATTATACTTGTAATAACGTATAAGTCTCTCAGCAATCCATAAAAGAGTATATTACCATGTCCTTTCAGCATCTAGTATTATCTGCTTTTAAGACTTATTTATGATTTATGTGTATGTCTGTGTGTCTAAATGAATGTATGTGTACCACATGTGTGCCAATGTCTGTGAAGGCTGGAAGAAGAGTTTCAACTATTCTAGAACTGGAGTTAAGGGAGATGTGAACCACTTGATGTGGGTGTTGGGAAATCATGTCCTCTAAAAGAGCAGCAAGTGCTCTTAACCCCTGAATCACTGATGTCTCCAACCCCTGGTCCCACTCTTTTTTCTTATTATAACTCATTTCTGACTTTTAATTGTAACATGGATTTGTAGATGATTGTAAAGTGTGCCACTGTTTCCCCCAGCCCTATGTTTAGTCTTTGCAATAGTACTTCTCTGTTTCTTCCATCAAAAGAAAAACCAAAACAGTCCTCTCTTCTCATCTGAAGTCCCCCAGATCATCCAGCCCCCTGTGAGCCCACAGCTGCCTAGGTTAGAATGAGGACCTTTGCTCAAGACCCACAGAAGAACCACTTGCTGAGGTCAACATAAATCTGTGTCCTTCAGAATCACAGGTGACCAGGATGGTTATTTGAGCTATAATATTTTTTGTGGAAAAGTTTCAAAGAGGGTAATAGATAACTGATGCAATGTTCACTGTTACCATTTAAAAATGCATATTAAATTTTAGGAAAGTACAGAGGAAGGAACCCATTATCATGCCATGCAACACACACAAGATCGCTACAGTTTAATTTGTTCTTTGTGTCGCGTACACAATATTAATACCACAACTGTAAACCAATCTTGCTTCAACGGATTGCTGCAGAAACTCTAGAAGTACGTGGGAATATTGTAATCAACAAAACACCAAAAACACAGCTATTTACAACAATTAGTAAAGAAACTAATGCTGGGAAGTATAGTCTATGTATCAGTTCAATTAAATACAATAATTTTGGCAAATACAAAAAATTTGCTAAGTTTGACATCCATGCCTCTAAAAATTATAGGATGGAAGGAATGGGAAGTTCCTGATCTAATCCAGCATGATTAAACTGTCTTAAAACTGAGAGGCAGTTTTATGCTTAATAGCAACATATAAGCATCGTGCTGTTGAAAGCAGGGAAGGCAGGAAGGAATGTCCTGCACACTTACAAGCAATGGCTGCTCTAGAAGCTTCCATCAAAGCAATAAAATAAGAACATGCCGTGAAACTGTTAGAAAAAAGAAAGTTACAAATATTCATTTACAATGTATCACTTACCTAAACACCCCTAGATCAACCAAACACATGTAAATATCGAGCAGACTCTATACAAAAATAAATATGGTTTTCAATAATAGCATATTTTAAAAACTGAGGAAAAAGCTATAATTTTTATAACTGCAAAATGCATATGATAACCTTTCCTATATCTATTTGCACTATATTTCTTTTTAGTATTTTTAATTACAGGGGTTGGTTCTGTACATGTGAGTGCCAGAGCTAGCAGAGGCCTGAGGCTTAAGATTCCCCTATAGCTGTAGTCACAGGTGGCTGGCTGTAAGCCACCCCATGTGAGTGCTGGGAACCAAACTCAGGTCCCCTGGAAATTCTCTTAACTGCTGACCTGTCTCTCCAGCTCTTCCTTTATCTATTTTTTTCAGCCATAAAACATCTTTTTGTAACCTATCAATAAGTGTGAAGGATATACACTAACAAACTCGAACCTTTTTCTGCCTCCTCTTGCATTTATAGGGAATTGCCTTACCTATAATTCTTCCATTCAAAGACCTCCCTGAATGTCAGTAGTAGCATAATATACATGAATATAAGCATATTTGAATTGTATGCATTTCAGCTTCAAAAATGTACAAAGCAGCCGGGCGGTGGTGGCGCACGCCTTTAATCCCAGCACTCGGGAGGCAGAGGCGGGCTGATCTCTGTGAGTTCAAGGCCAGCCTGGACTACAAGAGCTAGTTCCAGGACAGGAACCAAAAGCTACAGAGAAACCCTGTCTCGAAAATCAAAAAAAAAATGTACAAAGTTATAATGTACACAAATATATAGAATTCCAAAACATACATTTAAAATAATAATTAATATTCCCTTCAAATCAGGCAGAACAAAAGGGTTATATATTTTGTTTAAGGAAATGGATTGATTCAGCAGGTAAGAGAATTCATTGCTCTAATAGAGGATCCAAGTTTGAGATCCTGTATCAACATGGCAGCTCACAACTGTCTGTAACATCAGTTCCAGGGGCACTTGCACATCAGTGGCATATATGCATACAACTTTACATACCCATATACACAAATGCAGAATTAAATAGATCTTTAATGATACTACTGTTATAAATACAACAACCAGAATAAGCCCACACAATTGATGACAAAAGGATTAATTTCTGTTATGGATATAAGCTTACTATTTGGCCATTAGATATTTATCCACTAAATATTCAACTAATAAAGTCACATCTTTAACGTTTGTAGAAAAGTTGAAAGAATAAAAATAAAATTTTTGAAAGCCCGTGGTACAAACTATCTTATACAACATCATCTCAGAGGTCCTAACATAAAAGGATCTATGTGCTCCCAAGAAGTCAAAGGATAAGAACATAGGGAAACCTGAGACTCTAGCTCTATCATCTCAACCAAGATTTTAGAATGCAGTCTGAAGAAACAGCCCAAACCCAAGCAGTGCCAAAATGCCTTCCACGGTTAGAACACAACAAAAGGACACTTGGACAATCAGGTCTTCAAAGTGTCAGCTCCTCTGACAGTGTCCTTCACCATCAGTGGGTCCACACGGGCAACACGTGTCCTGCTCTGCAGTCTTCCTCATGCGTCACCACCATCCTTACTTCCATCCCATCATTGCCATCACCCCATGGTCAACAGCATCCTTCGGGCTCCCAACTTAATGTTTAGTGCTATATGTGACCAAGAAGAAGGGCTGTCAAACTGACTTTCTCCTGGGAAGAGAAAACAAACATCTACTCATCCAATATTGGTCAGTGATGGACCAAAGAAATGATTGTGCCCAAGTAAAGCAGAGGCGAAGGTGAGGGAGAACTTATAAGAATGTAGGTCATCCCCAAACACCCACATCAGTACCAGGTCTCACTCCAATATGAATAACAACCTCCCCATGGCCACAAGAAGCGGAGACTGATCCAACCTTGTACCCTGTCTGTGCACAAGGAATGAGTCCACATGTAACTGGGTCAGAATTACATACAGCTAGGAGAGAAATGAATGGGAGATGGTGAGTGGCTGGTATCTCGGGTGAAGATCTAGCAACCCTTCCCATCCCCTCCCTCTGAGAGGTCTCTTGTGGGTAACTGTGGCTGCTCTGGTTAAGATATTAATGGTTGTCAGGAGCATGGGGTCGGGGAGAGGGAAGAATGGGGGGGAAGGAGGAGGAGAGAAGAGGAAGGGGAGGATTACTTTAGGGTACGGGATAGTTGAGAATGAGGAAAGACAGAGATGAAAGCACGGAAAGAGATATTTTTGATTAAGGGAGTCATTATGGGGCTGGCACTATAGAAATTTCCAGGAATCCACAAAGATGACCCCAGTTAAGACCCTAAGCAATAGTGTAGAGAGTACCTGAACTGGCCTTGCCCTGTAGTCAGATTGATGACATCTTAAATGTCACCATAGAACCTTCATCCAGCAACTGATGGAGGACAGGGGCAGAGGCCCTCAGCAGAGCACTGGGCTGAGCTCCCAACATCCAGTTAAAGAGTAGGAGGAGTGAGAATATGAGCAAAAAGGTCAAGACCATGACAGAGACACCCACTGAAACAGTTTACCTGAGCTAATGGGAGCTCACCAACTCCAGCCAGACAGGGAAGCAACCAGCATAGGACCAAGTTAGACCCTCTGAATGTGGGTGTCAGTTGTATGGCTGGGGCAGGCTGCCAGGCCACTGGCAGTGGCACCAGGATTTGTCCCTGTTGCTTGTTCTGGCTTTTTGAAACCCTTTCTTTTTGGATGGATACCTGGCTCAGCCTGAATGTAGTAGGGAGGGTTTTAGTCCTTCTTCGGAGCAGTGTGCCTTGCCCTCTCTAGGGAGTTGATGGGGGGTGGGGTGAGGAGTAAGGTGGAGGGAATGGGAGGAGAGGAGGGAGTGGGAACTGGGATTGGTATGTAAAATAAAAAAAGATAGTTTGTTTTCTTTTTCAAAATAAAATAAAAACCCAGGAAAAAAAAGGATATTAATGATTGGTAATCTCAGGACAGCAGGCCACACCTGGGCCTGTTCCTGTAGATGACTTGAAAGGATAATATAAAGGTCTCTTCCCCGTTGCTGAAGAATTGATTGACCCACAACATGAATAAGGCAAATGAAGCCTCCTGAAAATCAGTTTGACTGAATTTAAATCCCAGTTTTACCTCCCAGCTCTGGGGTTCTGAGTAAATTACTAAGCCCCTGAGGACTTCACTTTCTGCATTGGTAAAAATGAGAATAATGAGCTGAACCTCACAGGCTGCTGCGAAAGCCAAAGAAACCACATCGCTCCTTATTTCAAAGGAAGCGATTTGATTTTGCTTCTGAGAGGAAGGGCTGGGAAGCATGGCTCCCTAAGAAAGGGGGCACTGTTGGAGAACCTGCAAAGCCATGAGTCACTTCGAAGGTAAAGAGGTCAAAGAACTGGGAGATCCCTAGAGCAATGTGACGATCAAGGGCTGGTCTCCACAGCAACCACTCTGTGTCCACTATGGGTAGGATTGTCAGGTGGAACAAATGGATTTGCAGGATGGTTGGCATTAGTACCAATCAATAAGTATTATTTTAGTAAATAAATTCAAAATAAATGTGCATTTTTCTCCCACCCACTAATGCATCCTAGACCCCTGGAAGATATTTTGCATGTCATTAATAAATCCATCATTTCTCTGTCATAAACTAATTTCTGGATGTATTACCAGTCAATTAAGCAGAACCCTATAATGAGTATAGAGTTGGGGGGGCCTGGTAGAAATTAAGATAGTCTAAGGAGACACTTGTATCTCTCAATTTACCATCAAAACAATGGACCCCACAGAAATGGGAATCTCTCCCGGGGAATCTTACGCTAGGAGAAAGAAAAGGCCCCAGCCAACATGGGAATTTACTTCTCAGAAAGAGAATTCACACAGTTCTAACAATGTGTTAGGCCACGGTTTAAGGCAGGACTAAAGCCCTGACAAGGATGGGTTGGTGGTGGAACTACACTTGACCAGAACTGCTTAGTTGTGCCTATCTTAGTTCTCTGTTTAAACTTTATTCTCACTTCTGGACCCAGAAGACCAACTTGGAGGAGTAACTGTTCTCTCTCCCCAACCTAAGTGTGGCCACATTGAATAAATCTTCTTTTGTTTTGCCTTCCACTATTAATTTTGTCTTTTAATTGGTTTATCGAGGACAGGTTATGACCTCCAAGTTGAGTACAACTTGGATCTTATACAATTGTGGGGGCCGGAGGAAAGTGTAGAGAAGGGTTTGACTCTGTATCTAGACTGGCCTATAACAGCACTAAGGTTAGCAGTAGAACAGTGAGGAATAAGAAGGAATTTAGTTACTTTCATCTTCCACCCGTCATCCACTTCATCATCAAGCAACATCAGAGGCTGGCACTCTTTGTCACAGACCTTCACATGTCACCTGACCACAACGCAGAGAAAGTAAACAGACTTTGGGAGAAGACATCTGGTCATGGGGACTTGCCCAGGCCACAGCAAGACCTGGCACCCTCCTGACTCCATGATGAGTCACTGACCACCAGAGTGGCCTGGAAGCTACCTCACTTCCACCTTACGCATCTTAGGCAAATTTCCCTTGTGGTCAACCTAACCTGTAACCATCAAATAAGAGAATTTAATAACAGAATTCTAGTTTAGGTAAATTGCCATGGTTCAAAATCGCAGTCCACCATTGGCTCAGTCTAACATTCACACACAATCTTGTTTCCAGTTTCCTCATATTTTATTAATTTTAAATTAGTGATACAAAATAACAATTTTCTTTATATGATGCTTTATATATGTATAAATGGAAACTGCTCATTCATTTCCCAGCTACCCAGACCCGAATAATCACACAGAAACTATATTAATTACAATACTGTTTTGGCCTGTTAGCTCAGGCTTCTCATTAACTAACTCTTAAATCTTAAATTAGTCCATTTCTACTAATCTATGTATCACCACGAAGATGTGGCCTACCTGTAAGGTTCCAGAGTCTTCCTCCTTTGCCATCTCAAAGGCATATCCTTGACTCTGCCTACTCTCTATCTCTTCCAGTGTATATTCTGCCCTGCCATAGATCAAAGCAACTTCTTTATTAATTAATGACAATAAAACATATTCATAGCATACAGAGGGGAATCTCACATCATAAATGCATATCATTATACTTTGTTGATACTCAGACTCTATTGTCCTCCCTTGTTTTTCATTCTCCATCCTGTTCCCTGGCCTACCATCCTTCAGCCTGCTGGTCCCTGCCTTCCTCATCCACTTAGATAGTCCATCTTCTACTTTAATGTCAGTTTTTTAAAGACTTGATTCCACAGATCAGAAAGAACATGCAAGGTTTTCTCTCATTGTATCTCTGTGTGCATACCCGCTTGTCTATATATGTTCTATGTGCATTTAGATATCCATGGAGTACATCAGAGGGTGTGGAGTCCTCTGGAACTAGAGTTGCAAGCAGTTGTGAGTCACCATGTGTGCTAGGAGTCGAACTCAGGTCCTCTGCAAAAGCACTAAATGCTCTTAAGCTCTTCACCATCTCTCCAGTTCCATTACTTGTCTCTATTTCTACTCTTCATTGTCTTCTCCCACTCTTCTTCTCGCTAAGTCCCTCGGCCCCCCACAACCCTCTTCCTCCTTTCATATCATATATAGAACATATTTAAATCTAAATTCCTCGTGTAAGAGAAAATGTGATGTGTCCGAGTCCGACATATTTCACTTACTATGATGGTCTCCTGTTTTACTAATTTCCTGCAAGAGACATAACTCATTTCTCTTTATGACTGAATGAAACTTGAGGAGCGTATGCACCATATCATCCCTATCCACTCAACTGCTGATGGGCATCGAGGCCGTGTCCATATTATGGCCATAAGAACAGTGCTACCACAGGAACATTCTAATATAAAAGGATGTCACAGTTAATGCCGCTGCTCTTCATGTAATTAAAAACCTGGCTCACCATCTAGCACCTTAAAAGGACATAGTCTCATAAATCACTCGTGTCATATTGGGGTGACATCTTGTTTTCTCACTGACTCACACTTTTAGCTAGCCCATAACTTAATCCAGGTTTACATTAGTAGGAGGAAAGTCTTCATCAACACAAATATAACTATATGAAAACAAAGAAGAAATACTCCTTGTATTCATAATACTTATGTCACTGGCCACGCGGCTGTGGCTGGTGGTTATAATCACGCACTATCCTTGCAATGCGCCCTTGGCCATGTGCATCTTGAGCAGTCTGGTTCATCACTGTCTCTCACCTAATGACAAATCTTTATCCCTATGGGGTCTGGCTTATTAGCCGTTCTACCTGTGTTGAGCAGCTGAAACTCCCCATCTTTTATCTCAGAACTTGGGCATACTGAGAAAAACCCCCAAGGAAGGCCATATTCCAGAGAGCGTTCATTTTATCCCCAGCTGTAGTAGCAACTCCATTTCTCCTTGGTATTCTGGTTCATTCACCTCAGGCAACACAGCTAACTGTTTTGTTGGATTATAAGCACATACAGGGCCAGAGAGGCCGAGGTAGTCCCAGACTCCACCTGATTGATCCAATGCTGTGGGGAGTTTTCTTTGGGGGGGGGTTGGTTTTAGGTTTTTTTGGGGGGAGTGGCTGGAAAGCACATCTCCATTAAGCTCTATATTCATTACTTCTATTATTGGTGTGGCAAAGCACCTAACAGAAATAACTTAAGAGAAAGGAGGTTTAGTTTGACACAAGTTTCAGGGGTGTGATGGTTAATATTCATTGTCATCTTGATTGGGAGTGGGAGTAAGAAACATGCACCCAGGCAGGACTGTGAGGAAGAATTAACTGAGATAGTCTCCCTCAGGATAGGTAACACCTCCCTGGACCAGCACAGATACAAGGAGGTTCAAGGTAAAGCCCTGTTGCTTTTGCCTACCTTCCTTCACTCCTTGCTTCCAAGTGCATCTACTTCTCTGTTACTACTGCTGCTTCAGCCTTCTAAGGTAGCTAGCTCTTTAGGACTTTGGTGCCAACTTAGGATGGCTGGGACGTGTAGCCTCGTGGACTCAGCAGCTATCAAATTCTCAATGGGACCAGCCTATATTGTGTAAACCCATTCAATAAATCTCCCATGTGATATAGATTAATTCTATTAGTTCTATTGTACTAGAGAGACCTAGTACAAGGAATTCAACTCTATCATGATGGAGAAGGCATCATTGCTGGTCCTTGGTAGCAAGAACTTATACCAGCAGCTTTTCACATAGCACCAACCAGGAATCATGGAGCTGGGGGGATCAGAAAGAAGGCCCAGCTAAAGCCCTGAAGTTTCACACAACACCACCCTAAATCCACCAACGAGGTCCAACACCCAAAGATTCTACCAGCTAAGGACCAAGCGTTCAAAAGCATAAGCTTGTGGAGGAACGTTACCTATTCAAAACCATAAGAAGGTCTAAATGTTCTAGAGTAAAGAACATAAAGTTAGTAGAGGAGGGAACATTGTTTTCATTTCATAACTGAAGCATTGGTAAGTGGATCTGAGCAACCTGGATGAGGCAAAAACCACTGCTGATTTAGTTCACGCATTTTCTACATCATGAGGGAAACCTGTAGCCCCATAAAGTGCTACAACCCAGCTGGCAGCACCAAGTCTTTAAAGGTCTTTTCTAGAACTCCTCTGGGCCATCTGCTTTAAGGCAATCGGGAACACTGAGAGGTGATAAGCCTAGTGGCCATGACCACTGTTGATCTCCATTTGCCACCAAATGACTTCCTTACTCCAAAGTGATCCTGTTCAGAACACTGACCGTGAATGAGGACTTTAAGGAACCCATGATGGATCTGTCATAGAAGACAAATCTACATCCAGAGTTGGTGTCTTCTACAGTGAGCAGGAAGAACTGTTTCTTCTGTGAAAAGCTGAGGTGGCACCGCCTGATCTGTGGAATAATGCCATGGCGCGGCTCAGTGCTGGTCATTCTCCTTGACAGGCAGAGCACCGAGCGGCCACTATCATCAGCTCCTGCTTGGAAAGTCATTGCACACATTGCTCAGCCCATATAAAGCCCCCTTTACTGCCACCTGTGACCGCTTGGTTGATGCGAAACAGACCCGCAGGTGACGGACCAGACTCTAAGAGATTTCAGGGTTCCATCACCTTCCACTGAAGGGACAAGCTCAGAAGTAGGGAGCAAGACTAGCAGGAAACAGGAAGTCACAGGAGGAAAGAGTTCAAGGCTGTGCTTGAGGGGAGTCAGCAGAACCCAGATAGCATTGGTATTTGTCCCTACATATTGATAACATCACAGATGAATGCGGAATTTGTAGGTGCTTAGCTGTGCACACCTGCTCTCTGTCACCTGACTTTATGGCTATTCTTCATCCCATCTCTACTCACTGGTGGCACGAGTTTTGGAGAGAGCCAGAGAGGCAAGTCCATGGGAATCTATGAAGCTGTAGGATGACCCACTCTCCTTACTTCTCTGTAACCTTCATAAAATACATGGATAGCTCCTTCATATGGGACATACCCCCAAAAATCATACCAAAGCAAAGAAGAGTACTATATACCTCCTTGTAGTCTATCTCATTTGAATTCTTAACTTTAAAAGTCCTCGGGGTGTGTCTTAATTAGAGTTACTATTGCCATGACGAAACACTATGACCAAAAGCAAGTTGGGGAGGAAAGGGTTTATTTGGCTTACACTTCCAAATCACCGTCCATCCTTGAAGGAAGTCAGGACAGGAACTCAAGCAGGGCAGGAACCCAGAGTCAGAAGCTGATGGAGAGGACATGGAGGAATGATGCTTGCAGGCTTCTTCCCGGCTTTCTTATTGAACCCAGGATCACCAACCCAGGAGTACCCACCCAAAATGGGCTGGGCCCTACCCCATCAATCACTAATTAAGAAAATGCCTTACAGGCTTGCGAGCAGTCTGATCTTATGGAGGCATTTTCTCAACTGAAGCTCCCTCCTCTCCAGTGACTCTCCAGACACCTTGTGTCAAGTTGACATAAAACTGTGCTGCACAGTGGGGCTGGGGGCAGCAAGCTTGCTTTACACATCACCCTTCCACTTCTGACACACTATGCAATTAGCATTCATTAGCAGCACGGGATGCTGAAGGCCGGACCCTTCCGTCCCCACTAGCAACTCTTGCTTTCCTTTTCCCCTCTCCATTCAGTGGCCTCTCCTACAGTCCTGAGGTTCCTAACATGTATGGCACTGGGCCCTGGGGAAGCTCACAACTCTGCACCTCCTTGCCAGAAGGCAAGTGATAGCCTTCAGACAATGCTGAGAGCTGAAAGCAAGTTCCACTTGCTGTAGAGCTGGCTTCCCAGTCTGGACTCTGCCACTTAGTAGTAGCAATGCTTCACCTTAATACTACCACTTCTCACTCTGCAAGGCGAGACGAGACCGTCATATTACCTGGCATTGCTGGGGCCTTGGTGATGCTTTGAAAGAATTTTTAAGGGGTAAGTCTGTATGTGCATGCAAAGTCTGGTCATTTTAAAAGAGGAACCGGTGGACTTGCCTCGAAATTGTAGCAATGCCAGGAGTAGGGGAGACTACACTGGCTTTGAGTAAGACAGATAACCCAAACCCAGCCACCCTTTCTGGGTGCTCAACTCCAAAGCTGACAATCCTAAGCACCAAATGTTCACTCTCTGGATTGTTCCTCTCTTCTTCAGAGTCATTACTCCCAAAGTGTTGTTAAGCAAGGAGAAAATATGATTTGTGCCCTGTGGTCCAAGTCATAGCCACAGATGACGTCCACTCTCAAAGTGTGACCTTAACCACCTGCATCAAGATGACCCAAGGCATTGTTTGAATGCAGAGACCCAGACCCTCCCTCGAACATCATTTATTTTTTCTAAGCCTCACTTTTCAAATGCAAAAGGGAGGGACTTAGTGGTAGCCCCTTGCCTGAAAGGTCAGAAAAAAGAATCCAACTGCATTAATTAAACAAACAAAATGCTAAGTGGTTTGCCGGGGGGGGGGGCATAATTTGTAGCTGAACAAGATGACCCCCAGTGTCTCACCCAAACCAAGCTTTTATTATCACAGGTCCCCAAAGATGTCTTTAAGTGCTCAATCAACCAACAGAGAAGCCCCCATTCCTCTTCTATGTCACTATTCATCCTGGACAAATTCATAGCGAGTAGACCCTTTGGCTGGGCACTCAGCCAGTGCCAGAGCCGTTAGGAAATAAGAATGTGTGTATTTATTGATGGAAATAAAAATGTACATGCAACATTGCATAGAGACGATTTATGAGATTTTATGGACATGTCACCAAAGGCCCACTCAGTCATTGCCAGTGTTAGGTCTGCAAACACCTGGGAGCTCCGGCACTAAAACGCCCTAATGGAGTCGCTGGGCAGCACACGCTTATGGAGAGGGGCATGAAACACACTGCGCTGTGTTGTCTTCTGGAGTGTGTGGAGCCGAGAACACCTGGAGTCTGTAAGGGTGGGCGTGAGTGAAATAACTATGTACACAATTGCAGGTGTGCAAGAGAGCGCGCACACGTACGGGCACCACACAAAATGTGGTGTGGGACATCCTGGGTGGGACCGAGAGGCAAGGCAGGGCCTCAAAGCAGAAGTGCGCACATTACTCATGCCGCTTTCAAAGGACAGCAGCGTCCTTGCTGCCAATAGGAAAGAATTAGTCATCACTACCACCAAGACCGAAGACCTTGGGATATGAAGAAACTCAGATTCTCAGGGGAAACACCTCTGAGCTAAGCAGCAAAATAGAGGGTACCTGGCCAAGGGAAGGAGAAGTGGGGTCTTGGTATGCTCGCTCCTCTGCTCCTGAACCTTCCACAAAAGCCGCTGTTCTTCTCCTCCTGGTCTCTAGAGGTGCAGGGATCTCTAGGACCCAGCCTGATCCCGTTGTAGCTGTCTTGGGAACTGCCTGCGTCCTCAGCTGCCCTGAACAAAGTTGCTCACCTCCTAAGCCTACTGGTATTTAGACCTACCCTGTCCTCTGACCGTGACCATCTGTGGGAGAAAGTTCAAGAAAGGATACACAGAAATTCACTGTTACAAAAAAAAAAAAAAAAGGATGGAGAAAGCAGAAAAAAAGGAAAAGAAGGAAGGTGTTCGGGGCAAAGGCCTACAATCAACCAGAGCCCATCTTCATCTAAACGGCCATGGGCCATAAAAGAAGCATAGCCTTATATAGTCTGTCACAGACAGGAACTGCCTGCCTCTTCCCTGGCCTCCGTCCCTCCGCAGTGAGGTGGGGATCGAATGTTTTGCAAGATCTGTCTGGTTGCCCGAGGCACGCCATCGTCACGTGCATCTCGTCAGGCACGTGAGAACGGTCACTTCCCTACATGATGGGGAGGAGTCTGGGCAAGGGCGACTTGTGAACTGAAACCAGCCCCTCCAGATGGTCACTTCCAAGGGGGCAGGGCAGCTGGCCCAGTTCAAAGTCTGAGTTAGGGGGTCAGGGCTCTGTGGGTAGCCAGAAGCCACGAGCCTCATCCTTGCACCCAGCCGCTTCTCCAGACCTCATCCAGTCCTTACCGAATCTGAAAGGAAAAACAGCACAACCCTGGGAAGAGGCAAAATTTGAGAATTCAAGAGGGCCCTGTTACACCCAGGTGTGTTTGGTCAAAGGAAAAGGCTGGCAAATTGTGTTGCTTTCTGTGTCTCTTGTTATCTCCAGACCCAGCTCTTCTACTTTATCCTAATTCTAAAGCGCTCATGGCTCCTCTCTCACCGCCAGGCAGAATGCTTCTGTAAGTCAGAGAGCAGCCCTGCTCACCTCCTTCCAGAGGCAAGCACAGACTAGCATGAAGATAAGACAGCTGGGCAACGTCTTCCAAAGGGGGAAAGACAGAGAGAAGTGTCCAGACAATTTTGACTCCAGCCAGTGGTACTCCTGATTTCTAGAGCTCATGGAGGACTTCTTAACTGAGGTTTGGGAGATTACAAAACCCACCATTTATACAGCTGGAACCTTCTGCATTGCATCCCCACCACCTGTCCCATTCCCACCGCAAAGCATCTCCAGTGAGACAAACAGTATGATTTTCCAAATCTCCACTCCAGTCATAGAGAAAGACCATATGAACGTCACCTTCCCATTGAGATACAGAGACTCCATGGGCTAAATAGTGCGGTAACCTGTTCGCCTCTGCACTTGCATGCTGGTACTCACACAGAGGCCTCATTGTATGCAGCCCCAGAGACTCACAGTGCCTTCTGCTGTCCCACAAGCTCAAACCATTGACCTGAGTCGCCTGGAATTTGTGAAGGAAGGATGAGAGGGAACCAGGGTTGGGTCTGGTTCCGGAGCATAGGGACAAGGCTACAGTTACTGGAACAAATTGGAAAATGAAATCTAATAGTTGGGGTTCCGTTGTTGACGTTAGTAGCCCCTGGCCTCGCTTCACATCCTTTGTAGGTGATCTCAGGTTTGGAGACCTGGGAAACATCAGTGGGAGGCCATAAATGTGAACAAATAGAACATGATAGCCTGCGAGCTGCAGTGCATTGAGGGAGAAATTCCCAAACTTGCACATGCAGAGGAAGCTTGGGGGCAGCTAAGATTCCATGGCTCTCAGGCAGAGTCTGATGCTGAGTTCCTAGGCAATTTCTGGGCTGAAGTAAGGGCCCCTGGATCTCTCCCAGAATAGGGTCAGTCCAAGTGGCGTTAGAATCTAAGATTCTATCCTCTTCCTTTCTGAGGCACTTAGATCCCCCTATGCCCAAACTCCATGCCTCGTGTTCCCTTTCAGGGGTGATAGCACTGTACCCCAAGTAACCAGCTGCACCCCAGGCTTATGCAGGCCCATGCTTTCTACTTGCCCTTACTCCCACATTCTCCTGTCTTTGAGACTTAAAAGTTTCTACTCAACCGTCCCCAAGCTGCCCATGGCACCTACTCTGCTCCTGCTGCTTTCTGGTCACGTGAGCTTTTACACCTGTCACTTCATCCCTCTTAGCCCACGTTTCCACATCTGTACAGGGGCAGGCACCAAGCTCACCTCGCAGCAGATTTCCTAACCCCTGGAAAAGGTGACACAGAGAAGATGCTACTGAAGCGACCAAGGCACACCAGGAAATAAGCCAATGAACCAATGTCACCTCCCTTTATGAAATCATCCCCTAATTTCCCACACTTCCTTACTTTTGGGGTATCCTGCACTGCCTGCCTTTTGCTTTTTCCACTGTGGCATTTATCACTCAGCTGAGTGTTGACCAATTAAGCTGGACCAACTTGCATAATCAGTCACGAGCACCAAGAGGTCTAGACCGTGAGTCTGGAACAGTGGCCCGCATGAAGCAAAGCTTCCATAAGGATGGAACAAGAATGGACCACAGCTAGTAGCCTACAGAGGCGCTCTGTCACAGGAACAAGCTCACAGGTGTTGTACAGCAAACGAGAAGACTGGGGAGAGCAAAGGTCTTATTTAAATTAGTTTCCAAGAGGGAAAAAAATGGAAATTTCACATCCAAGAAAAAATTATTCTTAATTTGTAAACCACTTTTCAAGAGTTCCCCCAAGTGCTTCCCATATTTCAGTAGAACATAATGATCCTAACATACATGACTTCTTTCGTGCACAGTGAAAGTATCCTTGTGCAAGTGTGCAAGTGCCAGGCCTTAAATGCAAGTTCTCCATCTTGTCTCTTAAGATGCTTTACTCTGGAAATTTAGCCATCATATGTGAGGAAGGACGAACACAGAGCAGAGAGGGCGTCTTAGCGTGGGGAACCAAGTGCAACTGGCCATGCGCATGGTGAACCCTCTCGGTAGTGCGCCATCAGGCCTGTGTGAACGTCACCAGCTGGAGTTCATGGGACCTTGGATGTCTCTTGTAAGCCCTGCTCTAAGACTGGGGAGCAGAGCAAATGACGGTGGATGTTTGCCGCCACCCCCTCACATGCATCTCCATGCAGCCACAGTCAAGAAAAATTGCCTCAGAAGAAGACACCACCAGAACCTTCTGCTTCCTCCATGCTGGATCCAGTCTGCAGCTCAGTCTGACAGCGAGTCTTTCAGGAGTACACAATGCAAGGCCAAAAGGTCTGTAGATCTACTCTCTGGTTGTGAGCCCATCCATGATACCGCAGGAAAATTACTTCTGGATCAGCCCCAGTTTCATCATCCATAAAAGGGGATAATTTTCCTCCAGTCATCGTGTGCTCATTGTGAATATAAAGGGGGCACTAGGAAGCTGTACTTCTAAGGGGTTCAATAACAAATATCTTAGGCTTTGAAGACCATTAACTGTGCAGTCACTGCTGTTCAACTCAGACATCTACAATAGCAAGAAAGTCAGCAAGGCCACATATGACCAAATTGTCACATCTATGTTTCAAAAACAGCTTTCTTTAAAGAATGGGCTTAGGACTGGCAGAGCCCTGATATAAAGATTCAAGAAAGTTCCTAGAGAAAATGCCAGTTGCCATTAATATTAACTTGAAAGTTCGTGGCATAAATATAATTTTCGGAAAACGTTGCTGGGGATTTCACCAACCCAGTGACCACAGGATTCACTAAAAAGTGTTCCCCCTGCAACAATCAGAAGCGAGCCCAGTAACACGCTGAGTCACCCTGAGAAGGTGACATGGAGGGCTCTCATGGCTGGCTTTATCATCTTCCTAATGCTCAGTCATGACTGGGTCTTTTCCCTCCTGGAGCACAGCAGCATACCTATATAACAAACATGGACATCACAACCCTTCCCAGGGAAATCTGCATGGAAGCCAGAGTTTGGGGGTATCCTTATCTGCCCATCAATTCTTTCAGATTAAGAGGCCCCCACGCAAGGAGTCTGGAAGAGTTCAGCTCTAGGGCAACAAAAAGGGGAAGTGAACAAACAGATGAAAGGAAGGCCTGAGCAGGGACAGTAAGGAAAAGGATCTGGGGGAAAGATGGCCCCCCACATGTCATCTCACCCAGGACCTGCTCATTGGATCCTTCACTAGTCACCAGTGGTCACCAGCTCTATATCTCATTTGCCAACCATGTGCCAGATCTTGGGCCAGGTCAGGAGCTTTTGTCCTCATAGGGGTCACCCACTGCCAGCAGGGAGAAGAGACATGAAGTAAGACAAAGCAGAAATAGTGCTGTCTGTTGCGAAAAAGGAAGTGGAGGGTGGGGAGCCACTGCTGGGGTAGTTAGTCCAACTGGGGGTCACAGAAGGGTTCCCCAAGGAAATGACATAGAAGCAAAGAACAGGGGTGAGTGCGAATTAGTCATCCTTCCTGTCTTCCTCCCTGGGCTTGGATGAAGGGCTCTCATGAACCCCAACACACTGCCCCCTCCTCTTGAGCATTCTGTAGATTGCCTTGAGAAAAGTCCTTTGTTTATCTGAACCCTGTCTTCAGCATCCACACTCCAAGGCTAAGGCCTTAGCCTGGTTTACTCATTCTGCCTCCCATAGGCAGAATTTGCTCCTCGTCTTCTCACCACTGGCCCACTGCATGTGCCGCTCCAGCTACGAAACACACCTTACCTTCCTTTACCTAGATAAACCATGCTAATCCTTCAGATCTTGGGTCGCCAAGATTGTGTTTCCCCAGGACCACCTTCCGTGACATTCTCAACTCATTAGAAGTTCCTGTTTCTAAGCTTTCAAGATTCCTGGCTCTCTTATTTTTTAAGATAATATTTTTATTAATTCTCTGAGAATTTCATAGGTGCATTCAATGTAGTTTGGTCATGTTCACTCCTGCTTCTCCCCAGACTTCTCCCAGATCCATCCCAAATTCCCCACTCCCCTCTCAAATTCACATCTTCTTTTATTTTTTATTACTCACTAGGTCTAATTCTATGCATATACTCATGATTATGCGGTCATTCATTGGAGCATTGACCCCTTATTTTTAGCAATTATCTATAATCTATCTGATGATATGACCAACGCATGTCTCCCAAAGGAGACTAACATGAACTCCAAAAAAGCAAGGGTGTGTCTGCCTTGTTTGCCACCATGCACTGGGGTATGACATAAATGACCGAATGAATTAAATATCGGGTATAGGATTCTGAAACCATGCCTCAGTGGTTCCACTTTCAACCATTTGAGTATAAAAATCACCCATCTCTTGAGCTCATGAATGTTCTCTGATTTGTACACATAATAGCAAATGTGACATAGAACGCCTTACCGTGGAGCTAAGAAAGCTAAGGCAAATCGATCTATATCTGCTCTTTGGGGGGGGGGGGTCTATATTTCTTTGTTCATAAAAAGGGTGAAAATAAGAGCATCCTCGACAAGGAAAACCACTCTAAAGATGTATGCTGAGAAATGTCCAGGGACTCCTGGAGAGCCAAGAGAGATGCACCCATACTGCTCTGTGCGGACACTACCTGGAGCAGGTAGCTGAGACTTCAAGCCGGGAGGCAAGACCAGGGACAGCAAACCCGGCCTGGGACACCGTGAGCCCCAGAATATCGATCATGAGCCTTGCAGAGAGAACATTTGCCTTTCTTCCCCTTCCAAATAATTAAAGTATATATTTTATGACCTGATAAAATTTACTGGGACCCTTGGCACGTAATTATGGTGCTTCTTTAAAGGAGACCCCATAAAAGATGCATGATTAGAAAGTTAAGGATCTGGATAGAATTGCAGGATGTGACAAATAATTTACAAGTGATAAACTGTCCAAGGGGGAAAATTCCAATAACCTCTGATGAAGGCTAACAATTAAAATAATAAATTCCCCAAGAGCAAGGGTAAGCCCTTTATTGTCAAAAGCTTAGGCTTGAGCCTACTTTACCATACTTTCCGATATGGATCACACTCACCATATAGAAACGTGTGGTCCTGTGTGTAGTGTTTTTCTTGAAGAGTTCCTGGAGGTAAGGTAGGGCATGCATTAGTCCATTGCTTTCGTTCTTGGTCTATTTGCTCTTGCTATAATTGAATAACACTAACTGAGTAATTTATAGAGAATAAAGATTTGCTCAGCTCATGCCTTTAATGGTGGGAAGTTAAAGATTAAGATCAGATGGCTGCAGTAAAAATGACAATCTT
>NC_022033.1:18151058-18164367 GCF_000317375.1 Microtus ochrogaster | reverse complement strand
ACACGTAGAAGAATGAAATTAGATCCATATCTATAGCCATTCACAAAACTCAAGTCCAAATAGATCAAAGACCTCAACATAAAACCATCCATACTGAACCTCATAGAAGAAAAAGTAGGAAGTACACTTGAATGCATTGGCACAGGAGATCACTTTCTAAATATAATCCTAGTAGCACAGACACTGAGAGAAACAATTAGTAAATGGGACCTCCTGAAACTGAAACGCTTCTGTAAAGCAAAGGACACAGTCAACAAGACAAAACAGCCTACAGAATGGGAAAAGATCTTCACCAACCCCACATTGGACAGAGGCCTGATCTCCAAAATATACAAAACTCAAGAAACTGGTCATCAAAAGAACAAATAATCCAATAAAAAATGGATTACAGACATAAACAGAGAACTCTAAACAGAGGAATCTAAAATAAAAGACACTTAAGGAAATGCTAACATCCATAGCCATCAGAGAAATGCAAATTAAAACAACTCTGAGATTCCATTTTACACCTGTAAGAATGGCCAAGATCGCCGGGCGGTGGTGGCGCTACCCATTGCTGGTGGGAGTGCAAATTGGTACAGTTGTTTTGGATATCAGTATGGCAGTACCTCAAGACCCAGCAATACCACTTTTGGGTATATACTCAAAGGATGCTCAATCATACCACAAGGACATGTGCTCAACTATGTTCATAGCAGCACTTATTTGTAATAGTCAGAACCTGGAAACAACTTAAATGCCCACTACTGAAGAATGGATAAGAAAAATGTGGTACATTTACACAATGGAGTACTACACAGCAATAATAATAATAGCATCTTGAAATTTGCAGGCAAATGGATGGATTTAGAAAACATCATATTGAGTGAGGTAACCCAGACTCAGAAAGACAAATATAATATGTTCTTACTCATAAGTGGCTTTTAGACATAAATCAAAGAAAAACCAGCCTACAATTTACAATCCCAGAGAACCTAGACAACAAAGAGGATCCTAAGAGAGACACACATGGATCTAATCTACGTGGGAGGTAGAAAAAGACAAAATCTCCTGAGTAAATTGGGAGCATTGAGGACCATGGGAGAAGGTAGAAAAGAGAAAGAGAGAAAGGGGGGGAGGGATCAGAGAAAATATATAGCTCAATAAAAACAATTTTTAAAAAAAGAAGTGTGAAATAAAGCTACATGTATTGAAACGAAAAAACAAAAGGATCAGATGGTTGCAACCCCTCTTGCTAGTGGGGACTCAGCAGCCCCATGGTAGAGTGACAGTCTTACATTCAAGCAGACCACCATAGCTCAGGTCTCTCTTCTAAAGAGCCATGGTCTCATTGGATTAGGTCCCACCCTTGAGGCTTCATTTAACCTTAATTACCTCCCTGAGATTTCACCTCCAAATCCCACAGTGAGATTAAGTTCCCACCCTCTTAATACCTCACAAAAAGGGGATTAAATTTCAACACACATTTTGGTGGGGATGCTCAAGCCATAGCAAGCATTAAGTACAAGGTAAGAACTGCCGATTTGCACTGAAGAGGCTAACACTCAGAACAAAGAGGTAAAATATTCCAGAATCAAGGCAATTAAATGCCCTGGAACACTGTGGGAAATTCCAGGATTGAGCCAGGGCTATTGCGGTGTGACAGCATGAAGAGGAGCTACCTGTTCTTCCCAGAGGCCTTTGGGGCCCAGGAGTTAGGCAAGACAGCACTGAACAGGAGAAACTACGAAGCCAGCCTGGAGGCAGGAAAGCAGCCACACACCAGAAGGGCTCTTCAGGCAAAGCAGAACGAGAGGGATAGGAACCATCCTTCCTTGATCATCGTGACAGCCCAGCCATCCCCGATTTCTACAAACATCTCTACACAAAAGCTCAGGCTGGGAAAGAAGACTCTGAGGAGATTTTTTTTTTTTAAGTCTGTACAGATTACAGCTAACCCTATGTACCAAATTGGTCCATCTGTATAATTGAGAAAGCTGTGTACCGGTGGGTTTCTGTCAACTTACCACAAGCCTAGGGTTAGGTGGGGAAGAAGAACCTCAATTGAGAAAATTCTTCCAAAGTTTGTAGGCCTCTACTTGATGGATGTTAGTGGGAGAAGGGTCAGTCCTCTCTGGGTGGTGCCAGCCCTGGGCAGATGGGCCTGACGGTAACAAAGTAGGCTGAACAGCACGTGATGAGGGAGCCAAGCCTGTAAGCAGGGCTCTGCCTCCATGGGCTCTGCCTCAGCTCCTGCCTCCTGGTTCCAGTCCTGACTGAGTATCCTGCCCTGGGTTCCCTCCATGATGGGACATGACCTGGAAGTGTAAGATGAAATAAGCCTTTCCTTCCCAGGTTGCTTTGGGTCATGGTATTTTATCACAAGAACAGAACCCTAAAACAGCTAAGATTCTATAACCAATTAAGTAGAGGGCTCCCAAGCCAGAAGATGTCCAGGAGAAGGAGGATGGCGACCATATGATAATAGCAGGAATAAACATTAACCACAGATGGTAGCAGTAGTGATGCATTACTGAGTATTCCTGAACATTCCAAGAACTTGGGGTACATCAGTTCAGACGGCTTTATTTTATTCTATTTAACTGGAGTATTGGACTTTTAAATTAACTAACAATGTAATGAATTTCATTATGGAATTGCCGTGCGTGATCTGTTTCTGTTAGTCCTTGATCCCTACCCACCCCTGACCTCTCTTACTGGTCTTCTTCCTGTTTCTGCTTTCAAGTCACACGTACGCTGTCACCCTCTCTCTTTCCTAGCCCTACATTAACACTCGTTTTTCATGTCTCATAGTCTCCTTTCTAGGGTGGAATCTGAAATCTGCCTGTGAAGGAAAAAAAATGTAACATTTCTGAATCTGGCTATTTTGCTTGATATAATAATTTCTAATTTTGCCAGCTGTGGTGGTGCACGCTGTGCTCCTGGGAGGCAAAGGAGAAGGCTATCTGTGAGCTCAAGACTGGCCTGGTCTGCAGAAGAGGTCCAGGCCACTCAGGGCTACAGAAACACTGTCTCAAAAATAGGGGAAAAAAATGCAGCCCCATAATATATACCCTGTTCTTCTTATCCATTTATCCATTGATGATAAACATTTAGGCTGGTTCTATTTCCTAGCTACCATCAATAATATGGTCATAAGCTATATTATGACATATCTCTGTAGTGGGTCTTACACCCCTGAGTGTAAATACACAGGAGAGATATAGTTGGGTCATATGATATTTCTACTTTTAGTTCTTTCCAGAAACTTCTATACTTCCCATAGTGTTTCCATAAGTTTACACTCCATTCAATAGGAAATGAAGTTGGCTTTCCCCAGACACCTTGCCTTTGGAAATGAGGAAACTGGGTCCCTCTAGCAAAGCCCCTTTCCTACTAAGTGGCATTTACATGATGCCCAATTATGAGTCTCTAAGTCAGTAGTTCTTAACCTGCCAGTCACGACCCCTTTGACGATGAACCACCTTTCCACAGGGTTGGCCTAAGACCATTGAAAACACAGATATTTACATTACAATTCATAACAGTAGCAAAATTACAGTTACGAAGTGGCAACAAAAATAATTTTATGGTTGGGGGGGGGCACCACAATATGCAGAACTGTATTAAAGGGTCAGAGCATTAAAAAGGTTGAGAACCACTGCTCTAACTGGAAACTGGCTTGACCAGACAAGATGGAAGAATGTGTGAACACCACAGTGCATTGCCGAAACTCCCGGAGGGCTATGTCTAAACACATAACCCTGGAAAGAAGAGCTAAAGGGCCGCAGGTTCTGGGCCAGATACCCATTCATAGCAAGATGGAGACAAGGGATGACCTGTTCCTTCTCTTTAGGGACAGAATGGTGGTCCAGAAAGGCTTCACAGAAGGGGACACCTGGCATCATGAAGCTTGTCCTGATTCACCCAGCAGGAAATGTTCTCTCTGCCTCCTACAAATAATCCACTTTATTCAGGTCCTTGGAGCACAAGCTCTGGCCAGGCCCTGCCTGAACCAATCTCCACTTCCTCCTTCCTCCCCCCTCCTCCCTCCTCCTCCTTCCCTCCGCACCCAGCTTAGCCAGCTCACTCTGATTCCCCCAGAAGGCTTTGGGCAGCTTCGCACATGCTCACCATCAGGATGGATCAATGGAGAAGTACAATCACTCAGGTTCCTGAGAACGCCTGTTTGTTTAAGAGCCCCTGCCTTGCTTGAACACAGACAAAGCACCACCAGCTCATCACTCCCAGAGATGCGCTGTGGGCGTGAGTCAAAGGCTCTGGCTGTCAGCATTCACATCAATCAGAGGGGCATCCAAGCGGGCTCTGTTTGGGAATAGCAGAGCCATGGGACAGAGGAGTGAAAGAGGGAGCTGGGGCCAAAATTAGGTGGAGACAGAGGAGAGAAAAGGGGTGGGGCAAAGAGTCACTGGAGGACCAAGACTGAGAAAAGATGATTCAGAATGAGACACAATGGAAGACCTAAGGCAGTGAAGAAGAGGAGGAACAGGAGAGATTGGGAGCCAAACACAAATCAAGGAAATCAGAAACCGAAATACAGTGGTGAACCCTGATCAGCTAAAGCAAGTAGAAGACATCGAGGGATGAAACAGGGTGAAACGGGGTGGGTAGAGGGCTCAGGACTTGAAGTGTTTGCTATACAAACATGAAGTCCTGAGTTTGCATCTTCAAAGCTCCCATAAAAATCTGGCTACAGCATCACACATCTATAAGCCCAGCACTGAGGGACAGAGGCAAATAAACCCTAAGGGCACAGTAGTCAAGCCAAAATGGGGAGTTCCAGGCTTAGTGAGAAACCCTGTCTCCAACATTAACGTGAAGAGTGGTGGAGGACACCAAATATTGACCTTTGACCTCCACAGGTGTATGTACATGTATTTATACACACATATAACAACGAGAGAGAGCATGGGGATCCAGGGTCTAGAGGTGAGGAGAAAAAGTAAGAGGAGACAGAATGTGTCCAGGGCTCAAGAACGAGGCCAGCCCCGGCTGCCTGGGCCTCTCTGCTCAGTCAGTTGCTCTGCCTAGAAGGTTCTCTCCAGCCCTCTGTGTCACTGGCTTTCTCTCCTCATCCCCAGCTTTGCTGACCTGAGACTTCTCAGGAAGTCACTGCTGATGGCCACCCCAATGGAACAAAGGCCTGGCCCGCTCATTGTTCTGGATCTCAGAAGAACACCCAGTCAACTGCTTTTCCAGAGCTGATGGAAATGATCTTTTTTTTTTCTCAACATTTTATTATTCGCTTAGGGCCCCCATGGTTGTGTCATACTGCCAGCACCTAAAACAATGTCTGGCAGAGAAAAGGGTGGTGCTAAAAGCTGAGAACAGATGAATAAATGAATGAATACATGGCAATGAAGCCAAAATCATGAGAGCCAAATCCTTGGTGACTCACATAGCTAAGCTGTAATAGTGCGATTCTGAATCCGGGTCGGGTGTTGACTAGCAAGTCTCTACGCCTGTTCACAACAGCCATATGGAAGCAGGGATGCTCTTGTGGGGCCAGAGTGGAGGCAGAGAGTGGGAACCTACAGGGAAGGTCAGGCTTCAGCCACACCCACAGGGGTTCTGAGAAAGAGACTGGACAGCCGTGCCTTTTCTGCCAGGCTTTAAGGGGCCCACTGAAGAGAATCCATTCCATCTATAACATCATCTTCTTCCAAGTTAGAAAAGATCCTATGGGCCAAAGTGCTTGATTCCCTTGTGAAGCCAAACTCCCTGACTTAACGGGGCTCCCATCAGCCCCATTAAGCCTAATGCAGCTTCCCTCAGGTGCAGGCTCTTTGCCCTTGTGGAAAGTACTCCCTGAAGCGCCTGAGAGGATCAGCCCCGCTGATCAACACTGCAGAACACTCGTAGGGAACCTTCCAGTCAAGACCAGAGTACTCTGACCTCCAGAAAATCCCTGGTGCTGGTCTTTCAGCTTCCTGGAGCCAGACAAGAAGCAATTACATGCATTTATATCTCGAAGCCAGCTTGGGAGCTGTGTTTGGGGAACTGATGGGGAGCCCTGCCTTCAGGAGTTGCAAAATCTGGACAGCCTGGTAGATAAGACTCTAGGCATGAAATCCCTGAGTTGAAGGCTACTCCAGGTCGCATATAGGATGACTGGTTCAGTACAACAACCCCCCTCTCCTACAACCTTTCCATTTTGCCTTTGAACTTCTGTGTTTACTGGTGCTTCTCTTTGCACAAATCTGACACTCGTACACTCAGAGAGTAAACTCCAGTTCCTACTCTGTTTCCCAGGTAACCTATAAAGATTGGCATCACTGCTGCTTACATTGATGCCCAACAGTTTGACTTCTAGGATTATCCAGGTTCTTGCCATTCTAGATATTGATGAGGTTAACACCTCCACTTGTTCTGCTGGAAGCTGCTTCCCTCTTCGAGATTACTTTCCCAGCATGAATATTAGGATGGCATGATGGATTAGCAGATCATCTCAAAGTCTGTAAGAATTTCGATGAGTCTTGTTGCTACAATTCCTGCCCTGGGAAGACAAACAACATCGGTCCCATTCCTCATAAGGTCCCAGCAACAAACCAAAGAACAGTTCCACCCAAGTTCACCCTGGAGGACAGGGAGCTTATTACAGAGCATGGGTAAAGGGTTCCTGATAAGAATGTGGGTGACTCCAAAGCCTACACTAGGACGTTTTCACCCAGCATGAATAATGGCTTCCCAGTAGCCATATTGCTAGAGCCTTTCTCAATCAACCTCCTGCAGCCCATATACTGTAGCCCCATTCACGACCCCAGACTGCTAGGCTGCTTGCAATCAGGACAGAATTGTATACACATCCCTGAGAGGAGTGCTAGAACCCTGTGGTCTCTCTACCCCTCTTTCTCTAAGGCAAGGGAATATCACCAGTCAGCAGGTCCAATGCTGATGAGCAAACGGTTGCTCAGAGGACCACTTTCAGCAATAATCCTAAGTAGTATGTCTGCACATGCTTTTTGGTCTAACCTCATCAATACTGTGTGCTGATAACACTTCTTTCTTTTGGGGATGGTTGGAGTAATTTATTTAGTCACCTTGATCAAAATCAAAATTAAACCTTTAAAAACTGTCTCTTTGCGGTACTGCTGTTCATTTCCGTTTCGGCTCACCCTGTCTTTTTGCGTGTGTAAGCCTCGGGGTAGTCACCTCCACTGATGCATGAGGGGTGTCCTTCCTCAGATACACATTGACTGAGTGGGACAACCATCTTTTATCAGCCAGTCACCTACAAATCCATACCTAGGCTAGAGAAGAGCGTTGATGGTGGTGATGTGCCCTGTGCCTTGAACATGGTGCTGAGCTCTTTATATAAATATTTCACGGAACTGGACGAGAGCTGTGACATCATTGTCAGAGTTTCCATTTCACAGATGGAGCCACAAGAGGGAACATGATTGTCCCAACATCACCCGACACTGTTTGGATTGAAATCCAGATTTATGGGTCTATAAAGCTGCTATGTGACTACTGCATTAGCTTCCAGGATCTGAAGGTGAGCAGGATACTCAAAGTCCTCAGAGAAGACAAGCAGGAAATAGTTTTCAATAGTATTTCATGTGGTCAGGGAGCTCTGGAGATATTGGTGAGAAGTTTTTACCGCAGAGCTGAAGAACATTGAAGGGGTGATGCTTCGTGGGCTTTTGAAGCTTGAATAAGAGCTTACCAACTAGGCAAGAGTCAGCCTTGGGAAGAAAGGGGGCTGGTGACATGTCTCCGGGGTACTGTGCTTGCCTAGCACATGCAAGGTCCTGGGTTTGATCCTCAGCATCTCAAAAGAGGGGAGAAGATCAAGAGCCAGGCCTTTCACATACAGGGGGTGTGAATGGGCAGAATTTAGAAACAACAAGAAATGGATTTTATTCTTTCTTCTTCTTGCTGGCTGTGGTTTGTCTCCAAGCCTTGAGTTTGGCCATCTGTAAAATGGGTAATCAATTCAGCAGTCGCTATGAGAACCGAAGAGCAAACTCCAGAGTCTGGTACCCCGCAGAAAGATCTTCTCTGTTGTCCTGGGTGCTGGCCTAGAGGACCTCTGTACCTGTGTTGCTGTGCCTTCTGATTCCAGCTGCAAACTCAAGAGTGTTTGAGAAGAGGCCTCCAAGGAGCACAGACTTTTTGACCAATGGAACCAGTTGATAGTGAAAAATCACATTGGCTTTAGCTTCAGCCACAGCTGGCTGGAAGGCTCCCTCTGCCACTTACTAGTCTGGGCCTGGGAAGGTGGACAAGTCGCTTACCTGGCAGAGGCTCAGTTTCGAGCATCTGTGAAATGCAACCACTTAGTCATGCTTTGGGGGGCAACTATGGCACAGAAACAAAGTACAGAGGCCACAATGGTACCCTAGGTTTGATGGAACGCCCCTAAACTCTGCCTCTCTATCACCTCCACACACCACATAGGCACTGATTTCAATGGTCTGGGGCAGATGTCCAAGGTCTGCATTATCTACACACACAAACACACACACACACACACACACACACACACACACACACACACGGCAGTAACCTCCATCCGGGAACTTCTCTGAAGACCTTTGATGCCCTGCAGCCTTCAGGCCAACCAATCTGCCAGCGCCCCTGGGCAGGAGCTACACCTCTGCCTGGGAGACCAACTTCTCCACATCCTCCCCCAGTGATTGCGGGAAGGAGCGTGAGTCATTCAAGGAAAGGGGGTTGGCACTGACTCCCCCAGCCTATGGGGCGGGCCAGAAGGCTGTGGTTAAAGGACCTGCCTGGGTTGCAAAATAAACCAGTGTGCTGGGTTCTGACATCACGTGATGGAGTCAGAGCTGGCTCTTCTTCCCTGGGTCACTGACTCACCTCACCTCAAGCTCCCTTTAGTCACATGGGCTCCTGAAGGGTTCTGAGCCACTCTGCTCCTTTGGAGAAAGGCTAAATTGGAAGAACTGTGCCCTCCACACATACGCACACCACTTTTAAATCTCGCCATGAATATATAAATATATTCTCATTTTTCAATATGCAGCCAGGTGTGTTGCCATGTGCCTTTGATCTCGGCACGTGGGAGGCCAGATGCAGGTGAAACTCATTGAGTTCTAGGTTAGCCAGGGCTTCAAAATGAGACCCTGTCTCAAACACAAGGGAAGCAAAAGAAAGCCAATACTATTAAGCATAGAAACTTACAGTAGAAATTGACATTAAGCCCCTTCCATGAGCTGTATATAGGAGTGAATCCTGAAATATTTTCTTGAATATTTTCAAGGGAACTTGGTTTAATTTTAATTTACTTCAATTTATTCTGAAGTACATCAATACATATTTCCTCCTAAGATATCAGAATATTACTGAGCAGACAGGGAGGGGCTCCCCCTCCACAATCGTCACCCCATCTGGAGACAACTACCACAACTGGGGGCATTTCTTTGCCAGATCTCAGGCCATCACAGGGTGTGTACCAGTTACACAGATGCTCACAAGGAAAACAGGGCAAGGGCTCCTCCATCAGTTTTTATTTTGTGTGGATTATTTTACAGTTCTTTTCGCATCTATCAGAATGTCTTGGAGTGGCCTTTCCCGTTTTGTTTCTCGGAGGCTCCACGTTTCCCTGTGAAGGCCACTTAATCTTCAGTTCTATGAATTGCTGCAGCTGTAATAGCTGCCAAGCTATGGACTACAAAGCCGACTTTCATTTTTTTTCCTGTGTTTGTAAGCAATCCCAGAGACTGAAGCCAAGAAGAATCTGCAGCACGTGGGTTAGCTGTGACACATGCTCTGCCCAGCCATCCCAACAGAGTGGGTTGTCTACACTCCCCTTTAGATATTTCCAGGTAGGGGTCCATAAGTCCTCAGGACTTGCTTCCTAGTTGTTTGAGTCAAGCGCCCAAGAGGAAGGCTGACATACACAAAAGTTCTTCTCTCCAAGTCCAACCTCTCAGCTGAAAGACAGATCAAGGGAATGATGCGGAGCCAAAAGAGCATCCATAGTTGAAGAGAAGCATTCATCTGTCAATCATAAATTGTTCATATGGGGAAACCGAGGCCTGACAAAGGGAGCTAACTTTCCAAGAGTGAGTTATCACCCATCGCCCCTGTCTTGTTGGATCTGCTCTGAGTATTTGTTAAAAAAAATAGTAACTTCTTACCTAGGAGGTAGGGGCCATGCTGTCCAATCAATATGACCACATTTCTTTCTTTGCTTAAAATGTCAGTGGCTCCCTGTGTCCCAACTTTCTGAGCATCCAGATCTCTTTGACCCTGAGGCCTTGGCATATTCTTCTGGATCTCTCTGGAATGTTCCTTGCTATTGTCTCTGCACACTCAACTTCATCTTGCTTAACTCCCAAATTCTTTGGACCCCAGCTAGATTGCAGGACAGAAACAAATCTCCTGCAAGAAAAACGAGTAATTGGTTCACTTATTAGCAGCTAACGACCTGTTTTGTTTCACTGTTCCCCAGAGCCTATCAGAATATATCTACTTGGAAAGAAAGAAAAGGGAAAAGAGAAAGAAAGAGGAGGAGGAAAGAGAGAAGGAAAGAATGGCTGCAGGAGGAAGAAAAGTGTTTGCTTCCCATTGCTGTAACAAACAGCAGAGCAAAATCAACATGGAGAAAGAAAATGTTTCTCTGCTGCCTCCTGACAGTTTAGGATGTGGATTCTCAGATTACAGGTGTCAGGTTCCAGCCTCAGTCGCCCATATCCGCCCCCTGCTGGACCCTCATTCTGGAGTCTAACCTTCTGGAACCAGAAGCCCAAAGTAAACTCCTGTATAAGTTGACTTGGTTGGTCATGTCTTTTCTCACAGCAGTAGAAAAAGAAAAAGTAACTAAGACACCTTCTGTTACCTTAAGATCCCCACCTACACACACACACACACACACACACACACACACACACACACACACACACTAATTTCCAACTATTAAAGACTTGACCTTCTGAAAATAGCACCAATCTGGGTACCAACCCTTTAAACCCATGGTCTGTGAGCGGATGCTGAGGATCCAAGGAACATGAAGGAGGGACTAGTGTGGATATTCAGAACTCAGTTCTTTTCTCTTTTTTTCAGGGGAGGGGAGGGTTCAGACAATTTCTCTATGTAGCCTTGGCTGTCCTGAAACTTACTCTGTAGACCAGGCTGGCCTCAAACTCACAGATATCCACCTGCCTCTGCCTCCCGAGTGCTGGGATGAAAGGTATGTGTGTGCCACCACTACCCAGCCACTATTGGGTTCTTCCTCATGCCTCTACTCTCTAAACACTACCTCCTGCTGGACTCTAGGGATGGGAGAAATGAGGCAGTGACTTCCCAGTCATCTCAGAGCTTAAATTCTGGCTCCTACAGGGATGTTTCAAGCAGGCTTCTTTTCACGTACTCTGTAGAGAACCACACACCCTGAACAAAACACACCAGCTTGCCTGACTGGCTTGGTGGTTCCATAGCCAAGCAGTAAACATCAGAGAAGTTAGCAAGGAAATAATATCTAACTTCCCAGGTTTGTTCCAACCTCTGTCAGACTGAAACCTGCTTTTTCTCTCCCAGACTAGCCTCTGACAGTGTAAAGAAATGAGGCTGGCAGTCTCTGTACTGACTCCTCTCCAGCCAAGGCTTCTTCCATACAGCATGCCCAAGGATGGACCCTTCTTCCATACAGCATGCCCAAGGATGGACCCTTCTTCCATACAGCATGCCCAAGGATGGACCCCTTCCATCACTGCTCCTGAGGCCTGAGTTTCTTGGCACCTAGGGAGCTCCTGCTCTGACAGAATTCCAGGAAGCCATGCCCTGGGCCATCTTGCTTCCATTTGTGGACTGTCTCAGAGATGCTTTGCACCGGTTCCGTCCTTTCTATAAAGGCAGAGAGAAACAGCAAGGGAGGCCACACTGGGCTGAGACTCTGATTCGGACAGAAGACTAGGAGGCCTGGCCTGACCCAAAGGCCAGCACTATTGTGCCAAAGCCCCAGGTTTTGGCAGAACCCGAGTCTTGCTTGCCAAGGAAACTTGGAAACAGGCAAAACTCTGTGCGGTTGACGACAAACACCACCCTCGTGTTTGTGATTCACTTCTGCTCGGTTCATCAAGCTGCCTTCCGGTGAAAGCGGCTTCCATTTCAGCGAATCTGAGAACCAGTTTTGGTGTCAGTCAGTTCATCCGAAAATCCCTCGTCCGTGACAGAAAACTTGAAGCCATGCTTCTGTGACTTCAAGAAAAATGACAGCCACTAGACTCCCTTTACCTTTCTGGAGCTCAGCTTCCCCATCTGTATGCCAGGGGGTGGCATTGAACTAGGGGTGGCATTGAACAACTGTGAAGATTTAACTTGATGACTGTAGTGGTTGAGTTCCCATCCAATAATGAGCACTGGCTATAATGCTTCCCATTCTGTGTTCATGTCATTGACAGAATCTTCATCCCACCATACTATGAAATGACAGACCTGAAATCACACATCTTTGAAGGCTGCATTACCTGTTAGGATGGATAGCCCCAGTAGGGACCCTCATGAATGCCCTACTCATAAAATACACCATTGTGTGGTCCCCTCGTCCAAAACACTGCTAGGTTTTGGTCAAGTGACTTGTTTAGGCCAATGAACTGCCCATTTTAGAGCTATTTGGCCTCGAGGAGGTTCAGAATGATCCATGCCTTAGAGAGAGACCAGGCAATCCAGATGTTACCATCAGCCAGTTCAAAACTGAATGGAGCTGAACATAGAAGGCCAAGGGAGACTAACAGGAAATCCACCAAGCCAAAGAAGATGGCCTGAGGCATTAATGTTTGGACCACTGTTGTCCATGGCAACAGATAGCTAACTTGACCGTGCCGCAGACAGGCTACATTCTTGCCCTACCGGCTCTCTTTCTGTCCTTACACGTTCCTAATTTGTTTTAGTTCAACTAGACTATCCGGATGGGAAAGTGTAGAAACCAGTGTCACTCAGAAGAAGGCACACGCCTGTCATCTTAATCACATCCCAGACTTACCTGGACTAGCTGAGCACACCCTTCCTCATGAGCCTCTCTTCAGGACCACCTGACACAGGCGAAAGTGGCAGCCACGTGTGGTGGTTCCCACCTGCAACACAGCACTGGAGAGCTGGGACACAGAGTTTGAAGCCAGCCCAGATTACAGAGCAAATTCTAGGCCAGCATGGGTTACAAAATGAGACTCTGTCTTCAGAGAGAGGGAGAAAGAGAGAGAGAGAGAGAGAGAGAGAGAGAGAGAGAGAGAGAGAGAGAGTTAGAGATTATTCTAGACACTTCCTTAACACAGGCTAAGGGGAGGGAAGAGCCTCCTGATTAGGAGAAAGCAATACACATTAACAAGTAGACTACAGCTTA
>NC_022033.1:18132846-18150265 GCF_000317375.1 Microtus ochrogaster | reverse complement strand
GTCTCCATCTCCAGCCAGGTCTTCCCCTCTGGTCTCCGTCTCCAGCCAGGTGTTTCTCTAACACCTCTCAGAATCTGCCATGACCTTGTGTTTATGGAAAGCAGTCACTGGAATGGATTTAACCCATAGCCACAGAGTTGCCTGCACTTGTTGCTCATAGACAGCCCATCAAGTAGATGTTACACAGCCACTTGACAGAGGCAGAAATGAAGGTCACAGGGGTGAAGGTCTGACTCAAAATCATGAGGCTTGTGGTTCCACATTCAGTGGATTCTAGATCTCCACCCAGCCTTCACTCTTCTGGTTCCTCCTTCAGGGACCATTCTTAAGTTCACCTAAGACACATACAAACGGTCCAGAAGACTTCCTGAGAGTGACTCTGCACTGGCTCCGCCACCTCTCCTTCCTGGGAGCCCCAAGGCTTCTTCCTCAAGTGACAAAGTTAATCATCTCTTCCAGCTTCATTCCTTCCTCACCACAATTTAACCTCAGAGGCACCTGACTCTCTAACAAGAACTTCGAGGTGCATCATCACAGAGACTGGGCCCTTCAGACTTGAGGACATCCTAGCCAGATTCTTCAACATACACCTGTCTTTATTAACATTCCCAAGTTTTAGGTATATGCTGGGGAATATTATTTTCAGGTGTGTGACTTTTGTTTATGCTGTATTTGTTTAACTCTGTAAAATTGTGCTGCTGTGCCTGTCTAAAACACCTGATGGTCTTAATAAAGAGATGAACGGCCAATAGCAAAGCAGGAGCAAGGATAGGCGGGGCTGGCAGGCAGAGAGGATAAACAGAAGGAGAAATCCGGGAGGAGAGAAGAAAAAGGGGAGAACAGGGAGTAAGAGAAAAAGAAGACGATGATTTCAGGGGCCAGTCACCCAGCTGTACACAGCAAGCCACGGAGGAAGGAGTAAATAAAGGTGCACAGAAATGAGAAATAGAAAAGCCCAGAGGCCAAAGGATAATTCAAGTTAAGGAAAGGTGACCAGAAAGAAAGCCGAGATAAGACCATGAGTTCATAACTAAGAATGAGCCTCCATATGTGATTTACTTGGGAGCTGGGTGGTGGAACCCCCAAAAAGCCAAAAGAGCAAAAAAGAATACACAATATATACATATATATGTGTGTGTGTGTGTATGTACATGTTTATATGTATATATGTGTGTATGCATATATATATATATATTACTATTCCACAAATACCCCATGTTCCCCCCTCACCATAGGGCCTTTGCACAAACATAACCTGGAGCTCTCTTTTGTTTCAGGAGCCTTTCCATTAGCTAACTCCTGGACGAACTTCTCCTAACAAGCCTCACATCAGCCACAGGATCTGATAAAGTGCCAAACCAAAGAGTAACCCTTGCTGGCCTGGGTAATAGAGCTCTATAGTAGAGCTCCTGCTTAATATGAACAAGGTCCTGAGTTCAACACCTAGCACCAAAAAGAAAAAGAAGTAACTTATGGCTGTTTTCCTCTTATTATTCTTTCTTCTGTGTATGGTGATTCAGCTACTAAAGAATGAATGAATGAGTGAATAAATGAATGAATATATTTGCTCAACCCCAGTTCTGCCTTGCCTAATCTGTGAGCTTGGGTCAAAGAGGTGCCATGGGTCCCTGGGTATACCACATCAGAGACAGCTAGCCTCTGTCTGAGGAAAGAGTTGACCTCAAGGTTGAGTAACAACTCATGGTCGGAAAGAGGCCTTTTGACTCCTTGAGTTCAGCTGTGGAGCATGCTGGGAATGCAGCGGTGAAGGGAGACATGTGAAAGACATGGACAGAAGCAGCAGTTGGGAAACTAGAGATGAGGCAGGGGAGTTGCCCCCGCTTTCAGCAAGGCTCCGAAGGCAAGCAGCCACTCCTGCAAATGCTGTGTCCGCTAGGTCACAGGGAAGGTGACCAGCTGGGGGGAGAAATGGCCTCCTTCCTTTCTATGCACACACCCCGCTCCTTCCTGCCTCTGGCCCTTTGTGCTTGGTGTCTCCATACCTGCATTTTCCTCCCTGGTTTAAGCAGGGCTGCCTCCTGTCAGTCAACTTTTGTATCAAAGGCTACCTGCTCGGAGACACTTTTCCTAGCCCACCTCCTACTGTCCCCACCCACTCAGTCACTATAGTTGCTGTTTTACAATCCTGCCTTACTTTCTTTGAGGCATTTGCCAGTACATCTAGTCATCTAAGGAAGGTCAGAGCCAGACATGAGGTTCCAGGACCTTGCCTCTGCCTCATGGTCAGCCCTTGTAAGAGGACAGTGAGAAGCAGGAATAGGACAGGGGCTTTGTGTCAGCTGTCCCCAGGGCCCCATAGCAGGATCCAGGTATTTATTCCTTCCATCTTAGCCCCCCCACCAGACTTCTAGGGCCACCCAGCAGACCTAAATCTGCTGGGCTGGTGGGTTCAGAGTGTTGAGTCCCCAGCAAAGGAGAAACCGTTTTCTTGAATTTGTGTCTAAGAAAGGTGGAGAATCACCACACTTCCACCTGTCCCCCCACATCACCACACACCCACCTGCCCCCCTGACATCACCACACACTCGCCTGCCACCCCCCATATCAGCATGACTGTAGTTGGCCTTCAATTTACTCCTCTGTAGAATGGGCTTGATAAAAGTCCATTGGAACTAAGAACTGAAGTAGCAGTCAGAAGCACAGGACAGAGTGTTCAGAAAAATGCTACCCTCACCAGCAGCTTCCCATGGCAACCCACATCCACATCCGGCATGCTGCTGCGATCTTGGTCCCTTGCCCCTCAGAAGTTGCACTGAGAGCCTCCAGAGACACCGAGTCTTACCATGGCCATCAGTCTCACTCAGCCAGTGCGAAGCTCTTTGGTATTGACAGCCTTTGTTCATGCGCAGCTGAAAACAATGTGAGGGGGGCCAGTTTGAGCCCTAGAGACCTCACTCTGAGAAGGGTGACCCTGGCTTTCTTCCGAGTGTCCTCCAGAGTGTTCAAGAAACTTGTCAACCCATGACCCAGAACAGCTCCATTGACCAACTAGGAGAGAAGCATCTATACCTTACAGTCAAGTGTGAGTGTGTGTGTGTGTGTGGTACATGTATGTGTTTGTGTGTATGTATGTTCTTGTTGCATGTAGGTATGTGAGTGTATCTGTGGAAGCCAGAGGTCCACTTTGGCTATCTTCCTCCATTACTATCCACCTAAGTTTTTAGAAAATGTGTCTTGCTTAATCCAGCTTATCAGTTTACCTTGGCTAGCTGAACAGTGAACGAGCTCTGGGCTTCTAACTACCCCTTCCTGCTGCCCAGCCCTCAACACTGGCCTTAGAGAGGCTCACTGCCATTGGCCAGCTGTTTAGATAGATTAGTCAGATTCCCAACCTGCACAAAACACATCTCACCAAATGAGCCCTCTTCCCACCCTGTTTTCCTGATTCTCTCTCTCTTGTCTTTATTTTCTTTCTCCTTCCATATTTAAGTCCAACCCCTCTGTGACTCCCTCTGTCCACAGCTCTATACCTCTGACCCCTTGGAGGGGGAGGCCCCCTCCTCCTCTGTCCTGTGTCTTGGCTGGCAGTCAGATGCTGGCTCTTGGAAGCCATTTCAAATCCCAGAGAGAAGAAATTTCTAATCCTGAGTGGGTCAGGGGAAACCTCTGCTCACAGAAAGTGGGAGTTCCGTTTTCAAAGAAGCTGCTTTCTCTTGGTAAGTAAGGCCAGGCAGACCAGAACTGCAATCTATGTCTGGAAGGACCGGGAACCAGACACACCCTCTGCTCCAGCTCTCTGGACCAACCAGTGCTCGTGTCATGTGCTGGGATATCAGACCGTCAGATGTCACCATTCAGAGCCAAGATCCAGTGAGGTGTGGCAGCAGAGAAAGCGGGAGGTGGTTACTCGGGCCAAATGGTGTCATTACTGCCAATTAGAGAAATGGCCCATTATCACCATCTAGTCATCGGCATCACAGGTGTGCCCCCGTGGACACCCACCAGGACGCCGCCACTAAATGCTCCTGCTTCTCCTCGCCTCCTACTCTTGCCACATAGCTTGAGGGTAAAGGCTTTGCATTGCCTGCTCCTTTGCTGGGGCGGAATTCTCTGAGACAGAGTACTATGCAACCCAGAACCTCAGTAGGTGGTGAGCACCCCGTCCAGTAAGAGAGTTAACAGAGTGATAAGTTCCTGAGTCGAAAGAAAATTTATCACTAAAGTGCCTTCTAAACTAACACTGAAGAACCTTCCAGAAGGACAGTAATGATTTAATGTTTTCTAAGTGTGCCTACAATCTCTCCCTTCAGAAAGTGTGTGTCGTGGTTCAGATAAGTTAAAAGATAGAGATTCAAGGCTTGGGGTTCTAAGTGCCGTTTTGCTGTGACGCGAACTGTGACTGTCTTTGTTCCTGCAAATTTCATTCAAAATGAATGAAAACACAGGTGGTCATCACTTGAGGTTCAAGAATCCAAAATGAGGAGCCAGAGCTGGATCCGACCTGCTCTCCAACGCTGCGCACCCTTAAACAAGCCATGATCCTTTGTAAGCCTGAGATACCAAAGAGGCCCAAGAACCTATCAGTGAGAAAGAACCCATGACCCATGTTCCTGTCACTCATAAAGACACAGCAAATAGAGGACTGTATTTGTATATTATAATATAGTAGGGAACTAGGACTCTGTAGATAACAACAGACTGTATGGCCCAGGTGGATCTAAGAGTTTTGACTTCAGCCTGAGCAGGCGCTGTCAGAGCCTAGGCCTCAGCCCTGCCCTCCTATGACACAATCTACCTGCTGCGGTCTGAATCCCTGGGTTCTCCACCCTGCCCAGCTCCAACGCCACCCCAGGATCCCCCTCCTCTCGGAACTTGACGTGATTCTTTTAACCATTAAACACTTAGCTTCGTGTTTTCCACCTTCAGAAGTTTCTAAACAGTAATTAGGCCACGGAACACCCTGCCAGGTGGTGAGAATAAATATCATTAGTGTAGGAGGGGGTGTGGGGTAAGTAAAGGTGCTCCAAGGCTTGGCACACGGCTGGGACGGGCTGGCGTGAGGTGGAGCTGTCCCATTCTGAACTCCCAGCTTCCGAGCTCTCTTGGGTGGAGCAGGGACCAACCGCTGGAGATGTAAGGACAGGTGGTGATGTGATTAATGGAGACCACACTGGCTTTGGCTTCCAAAAGAGCTGCTGCCTGCATATGTGTCTGGTTGTGTGCTGTTATATATACCCCACATGTATGTGTGTGTGCTTGTATGTGTGTGCACACGTGCACGAACACCAGAGGTCAACCTGTCTGAGCATCAACGTCCTCAACTAAAAACTAATGGTCCTAAGAGTTCCCAATATGTCAAACTTCGATGGAGGCAAAGAGCGTAAAAGTAGCACACACCACGCACCAAGCGTAGGAGTTGGCACTCTATATGGACCAGCCTAGAATCCCCAGAGCCTTTTAGTGGAAGCACTTTTCTACTCTGTAATGAGGAAACAAGCTCCACAGGGGAGGAAGCTGAGCAAGACCAGTGGGGTTTATCCTTGAGCCCAGGGCTCCTCCTCAGAGTCCTGTTCTATTCGGCACAGAATGTGGGATGCAGCTTGGGGAAGATGTCCCCACTGCCTCCACCTAGATTTCAAACCATACAGGGAGGAGGCACTGGTTGAGAAAGAGGGCAGCGCTGCCAGTTTGGTCCTGGGAGGTGAGATCTATGTAGGCAGGAAAGCTGGAAATGGGAAACCCCACCCAGATGCCTGTTGAGCATCCATAAGTCCCCATCTGTGACATTAATTACACGTTCAGTGGACCTTCTACACACAGAGAGCAGGAACGGAGGCAGAAAATGTCTGGAATTGTGGGCCTGGTGCCTTCTTTCACACCACTGTGATGAAGAGGAGGGAACTGGCGAGCCTGTGAAGCCCGTTCCCTTGCCGGATCCACTTGGAATAGCTCCGACAGTTTCCCCTCCTTCTCATGTCCATCGCTGCACCAACGCAGCTGTTATGGCCCGGGTTTTTGCAACAGTTTCCTATCTGGTTTTGTGGCTACCAATCTCTCACTTCATCTAACTCACCCTCCCTACAAACCATCAGAGCCATCCTCATAAAATACAAATCTGATCTTGTCTGAGTTTCATACCCCTGTAAAAGCCTGCAGTCTACAGTAATGGCTCAGTGGTTGATACTTCTTGCTGCTCTCGCAAAGGACCTGAATTTGCTTCCCAGCACCCAAGCTAAAAAGCTCACAACCACATATAACTCCAGTTCCAGAGGATCAGCGCCCTCTTTTGGATTCCATAAGTACTCACACTCAGATGGCACATGCATTTGCACACACACACACGCACACACAGGCACACACACACACACTAATAAAAATAAAAATCAACCTTATAAAAATACCCTCAAACAACAAACCTTCAATAGACTCCATTATTTTTAGGATCTTGTCCAGAGTGCTAGTCATTGGCCCCATTTTACTGCAGTAGAAATAAAAGAAAAAATTACTAGAATATGATACTTTCGGATCTTCTCCTGTGTTTCATTTTGTGTGTGTGGATGTGGGGGTGGGGGAGTATATTGATGACAAAATACTTGAGCAAATATACCTTAGTGGAAGAAAGGTATATTTCAGGACATGGTTTCAGAATTTTGAGGTCATTGCAGTGGGAAGGGTGTGATCAATCAGCTCACTCCATGGCAACCAGCAAGCCGAGAGGGCCAACACCTGCAAGGTTGACGTTCCTGTGTTTATCCCTTTTTATCCCATTGCAGACTCCCTACCTTTACCTCCAGCCTATGGGGATTCCCACATGCAGGACAGGTCTTTCTGCCCTACTTGATCCTCTGGAAATGCCCTCACGAACACTCCCAAAGCTGTGCTTTCCTCATCTCCCAGGTATTTCTCAACAGAGTCAAGGCTGAGCCTCACATCTCTCCTCACTTCTCTAAAAGGCAGCATCCAGGAAGTAAGGATGCTCATGAGATGCAAAGGCCAGTTTGTCTGTCTGATCTGCCTAACAAAGGCTGAGATGCTCGTGATATTTGGGAGGGGCGTGTTGTGTGTGTGTGTGAAAGAGAGAGAGAGAGAGACAGAGACAGAGAGAGAGAGAGAGAGAGACAGAGAGACAGAGAGAGACAGAGAGAGAGAGCGCAGAGAGAGAGAGAGAGAGAGAGAGAGAGAGCGCTGAGAGCAAGCAACATGTGTGGCATTGATAGTTAAAACTGAGAAATAGAAGGAACTTTGGAGAGCCTATAAGGGAAGGATCTTGAATACTGGAGCTTACAGAGTAGCCCTTTTCATGAAAAGCTTCCCTCAGAAACTAAATTAATGCTACACTGCCAACACTGGGCTGAATCATATAGGACCTCCAGATTTGTTCAGGTTACACAGACATTGGCATTTACACTAAGTTCATGAAGTTGGTTTAACCACCTTCCCGGTAAGATTGATGCTTCATTGCAGTGTAACCCTAATGTAATTAGTGTAACCCTAACGGTCCATAATCCCTTGTCTCAAGTCTTCACACGGGGATATTTTGACTGTACGTTCTCTTCAAGATCAGTCTTGGCAGTCCTGAGTGAACAGAGGCAGCTGATCTTCACCAACAAGTCCCAGCATTAAAACAAAGAAGCAGTGCATTGTTGTTGAAAATGTGACTGAACGTTGGTCTCACCCTGGTTTCTTTAAGCTTAAAGTTTCCATTGAAAACATGTCAGCCTCACTCCTCAGTGCCACCACTTTCTGTTTTGGTCCTCACCACTTCCAGATGAAGATGGAAAAACAGAAGTTTAAAGGGTAGAAGAAGAAGTCTCTGAACATTCAAAATAACAAAGGGGGGAAGTTGTCCAATTTGGTCTTCTTCTCACTGCCCAGTGAAAATTTGTTTAACCTTCCTCTTGCCTGGAAAGGGTACTATAAGAAGGGTTCCTTTGCAGGAGCGGTCCACTGAAGCATCTTCAACGATCTATGTAAGAAAGGAACTTACAAAGCCAAGCACCCCTCTAACTGCCAGGACTTCTGCATCCCAAAGCTTGGGAAGATTGAATACTAGGATACTATTCCTTCTTCCTCCTGGGCTTGTGGCTTTATTTCATTGTGGGAACCATCTCAAGATTACGGTTCTCTTTCATGAACTAGAGAACTGGTTCTTAAAATATTCCATGTTGCCTAAGAAGCAGCTCAGAGAGCTGAGAGTCCAGCAAGCTCTTCCATCCTTCAGTTTTCAGAACCAGCAACTCCTGAGCCTCAACTGATGCCGTATGAAAAGAGAACGTTAAAAACACACCTACAGGAGACATGATGCTAGAGATGGCATAGGGAAATGCATGCTTGAAAATTCTGAATGGATGTCAACTTTGTACAACACTAAAAGAGACAATAAAGTCACCCCCAAAGGGAATAAAGTCACCCCAAAGGGAAGAGATAGAAATTTCCCCCTTTCACTTCCTCCTTACATTGTTGCCTTCCCTTTAAGGGTGGCTACTTTGGGGGTCTTACCTCCTGCCTTAGGAGATGCCAGATGTGCCTTCAGAGAGTAGAAGGTGGGGGATCCTGGAGGTAGCTCTTTGGCCAATCTCTAGGCAAGGTAAACTGAAACCCTGTGTCTGAGTTTCACGTGGCTACCAGCTCTTGTGCCCAGCTCATACTTCACCATTTGGTGACCAGGCATTACCTCACCTCCAAGAGCCACAACTTCTTTAAAAAATATATCTATTTCGGGGTCTTGCTTTGGGGATTTGATGCGGTCAAACTCTATTTTGCTTGGTAATAAATAGGAAGTTCTTCATAATTGTTGTGGAACATGGTACCACACTGCGTTAGGTTTTCTTGCCCTCATTCTGCACCTCCTGAACTTCTCCCCTTTAGAGCCTTCTGTGTGTCTGTCCTTTCTGGTCACCTTGTCTGTGTCCCTCATGTTCTGGGAGTCTCATGGATGGGCACAGACCACATACACCCCTGAAGCTAAGAATCATTGCAAACTCTCAGAATATACTCTCAGATATATTTATCTGCATGTTACCACCTCAGTCAGAATATATTCTCAGATATATTTATCTGAATGTTACCACCTCAGTTTCTGCTCTCTGAGATTTCTGCCCATGTCCATGTTAACGTTACCACCCTCTGTTGCTCTTACCTCTTCAAATAATCCTTCTGCTTTGTCCAACCATTCTGCTGGACCTGTAGCCCACAACTCTACTTCACATCCCGGGGTAAGAGAATGAGAAGAGTCACATTGCACTATGCCTTGAAATCGTCAGGAAGTTAAGCCCTGGCTGCCTCGTCCCTTACTATTGTTTATGGCAAGTCTGAGGACTTCTAGAATTTGTTTTTTTTTCTTTTTATTTGGATGTTACCAAACAATCATGGGATGAACACTTGGGGTGAATCATTGGCATCCACAGAGTAAACATAAAAACTTGACAACATTGAGCACATCACTCACTGGGCTCTCTAATCACTCCTGACGATGGTTCCACTGTTAAGGGTGGCATTACTGCCAACTAAGGCTGAAATTTAGAGAGAGTAAATCACTTGGCCAGAAACCCACATTATAATGGCAGGGCTGGGAATGGAACACAGAGGTTGGCTGACTCCAAAATCATACTCTTAATTATATGATGAACCTCACCTAAGGGAAAAGAAGCAAAGAAATGTGGACCCAGAGACTAGCCCTAACCATACTTCTCTCTTTGATAGTTTGATCAGAGCATGTGGAAAGGTGGGATGCTGTGGAACAATCCTTATCTATACTATGAATACGTATTACTCTCATTGGTTAATAAAAAGCTGACAGACCAACAGCTGGACAAGAAGTTAGGCAAGAAAGTCAAACTGAGAAGGATGGGAAAGAGGCTGGAGTCAAACGCCAGCCAGCTGACCAGGAAGCAAGACATGCTATGAGCCACATAGCAATACATAGATTAATAGATATGGGTTAATTGAAATGTAACAGTTACCCAGTAACAAGCCTGAGCTATCAGCCAAGCATATATAATTAATATAAGCCTCTGTGTGGTAATTTGGGAAATGGCTGCTGGGTATATGGGAACAGCCAGTCGAAACAGGAAACATTTATCTGCAGTGGGACCTCTGTCTCTTTATTAATCCTAAACTGGAGAAAGTCTAACCTCTTTAGGATTGTGTGTGTGTGCTCGCACGCACACATGCGTGTGCACACACATATGCATGTGCACACATCTACATTTACACATGTCAATGGAAGCAGACAGTGAATGAAGTATTTAAAGCCCAGAGACTTCTGAGGCTTACCTATTCAGGCCAGAATGGACCCTGTGGGGAGCTTAGATGCTCTCAAAATTTGTCCTCTGACTTCCACACATGTGCTGTTGCAAGTCTCCCCCCCCAAAAAAAAGATGATGATGATGATGATGATGATGATGATGATGATGATGATAACAATAATGACAATAACTATTAAATGAATATAATTAAGAAAAAATCTACTCGAGTCAGCTTTCCAGGCACAATCTGCCTTCTCCTACAAAGGCATGTAGAAGTCCTTTGCTGAAGTGAAAGCCTGGTCCACTGTGGAATTGATCATGTCTGAGTCCCCCACTGCGACCTGTGGAAGGATTTGGGCACCCCAAAAGTTACTGCTTTGGTGAACATGGGTTTAGGGGCTGTGTGAGTCAAAGAAACCTCTGTAGACAGGACCGCATAACACTCTCACAAGTGGGTCAGCGTTTCTGATTCTGGCCTGGTGTTTGGAACAGAATGGGAAGAACTAAAGAAAGTGTGACATGATCATTGGAATTTTCTAGGTGCTGGGGGCTCATAGTACTGAGTCTCATGGAAACTAGAAAGAGAAGAGACCCTACTTTACAGTGTCTCCGGCTGTTGTTCTGGATTCTCCTAGGCTTCAGACAAGCTTCCTGCATCCCCTCCTATGAGTCTTCCCAAAGACAACCTGCCTCTTTTGCACCCACCAGAGCCCACAAAGGACCAATGCTCCCCTTAGCTGGACCACACAAACTCCCCTGTGAAATGGAGGGAAATTGGTGGCACAGCAACCTGATTTGAACCCAGCCCCACTATTTAGTAGGAGGGTGTAAACTTATCTATACTGTGTCCATAATATATAATGTCATAGCTTGGTGATTTATACAGAAATAAGATTGGTTTGGAGTCTCAGGTCTGGAGGGGTAAGGTCCCTTTGCCAGCTCTGAAGTAGTACATAGCATCATCTGGCAGAAGATAGGAGTCACACGTATGTACATCTGTCTATCTGGTCTCTGTCCCCTCTCTCACAAAACCACCAGGATTCTGTCATGAGGGATCCTGCTCAATTCCTTTGCTTAATTTTAATTTTAATTTGCTCCAAGGCCCACCTCTAAATACTATAGTTAGATTAAGTGCCCATACTCTTAATGCCTTGTTGGTGGAGGGTTGCTTGTTGGTTCCCAGCTACTAAGCAACTTAGACCCGAAATAAACATACAGAAACTTTATTATTTAAAACATGGTTTGGTCCATTAGCTCTAGCTTCTTATTTGCTAACTCTTACATCTTAATTTAACCCATCTCCTAATGGTCAGGGCCTACCAGCAAAGTTTCAGCACGTCTGTCTCAGGCTCCAAGGCTTCTCTTAACTCTGCCTTCTTCCTCCCAGCATTCAGTTTAGTTTTCCCTACCTAGCTCTGTTCTACCCTATCATGGGCTCAAGACAATTGCTTTATTAACTAATGTTATTCATAGCATACAGAGGGGAATCCCACATCAATGCCTCATAATTTGGCAAATGGGGGTTAAACAGCAATTCACAAAGCTTTGAGAAACCCTCACACCACATGAAAACCACTTGGAGGCACTTTCTTTATTTCTACTCAAACCATTTTCCTTTACAATTAGCGTCTTTTGAGCTGGGGACATAGCTCGGTTGTTAAAGTGCTTAAGTACCCGACTACAATCCTCAGAACCCCCATGCAAAAAAAAAAAAAAGACGAACACAACAGGTGCCTATTATCCTAGCAAGAGGCAGAGACAAGATCCATAGGGCTTACTGGCCAGCCTGAGCTCTCTTTGCCACAGCAAGTCAAAGGCAGACCTGGGATCCAGACCAGGCCCCAGATTAAGACTTTGTTCCATTCGAATATTAATTCAATTCTTCACAAAAACCAAAATCCTTCCTTGAAGACCTACTATGTCTGCGCCCCAGCTCTAGATGCTGAGAATAACCAAGGAGGTAAGCCAGGCCCTAGATGCAGCCATAGGCAAGCAATGCAAAATCTCCACATTTGTGGTGTTCCTATTTCTGCTCCTTCACACCACCCCTCCAATTCTGGTAGCCCAACACTGGAGGGGAATCGGAACACAGTAACCCCATAACCTCTAGCATACATGCCGGCTTTACAGAGCACAGAAGCATGAAGCCCTGCCCATGGGTGGAGACAGAGGCCTGGGACTAGCCACTTCCTGCTTGCCTGGGCAGACCAGGTTGAAGTTCCCTGGCACCTGTGGCAGGACTGGGCTAGAGACATAGACACAACCTGGAAATTACAGGTGACAAATCTCCCCTTTCCTCCCCTCCATCTGGCACCCCCTCCCTGTCCTCAGCCAAGCACAAGAGCTATCGCTCACGTTTACGAGGCCTGTGTGCAGGTTGCAGACCTACCATCATCAGTAATGGGTTGTTGTTTTTATTTTCCATTTATGGGGAGTCTGAGTTACTACCTACGGTGGCCGCAGCCATCAAACTGCTCCAGGGGCTGAGATTTACATACGAGCCACGTGACCCGCAACAAGCTTAGAGAGAGGAGGGATCAAGGGACATTTACAGTCTAATTAGAGCTGATGATTGATACAGAGAGAGTGCAAAGATCAGCCTCTTCTGCCCCTAAAAGCCTGGGAAACCTTCACCCACAATGCATTGTTACAGATTCTGGAACACAGGGCATAAAACCAGGGCTCAGAAGAGGTGAGCGTAGGGTTCCACCCTGGTGTGAATCTAAAGAGGTCTACCTAGGAAGCAGGTGAGGAGGAAGCAGGGGAGGAAGGCCCTCTAGCCCTCTCTCCATTGTATCAAATTAAGGTAGTAATTACCATATTAGCTGAACAAAGGTCCCTGACAACCAGTTAATAAGCTACGGTGGCCTGCACAGCTTTCATCCCAAGATCTCAAAATGTATTATAAATAATTTAATGCTATCATTTGATGATGTGTGCAGCCAAAGACCCTTACGACCTCTACTTTCTGGGGTTTTTTTTTTCTCCCACTTTACAGGGAATGCAGTTAAGCCTCCTGTGCCCAAGTAGAGAGACTGAGGCACGGGGATGGGGGAGGGGGGACACTAGTTTAGATCATATGATGCTCCACAGATGCCTTAGGCTCCACTCCCCGCTGTTTCTCTCTACAGGATGAAAGGCTGTCCCACCCCCAGCCCCACCCATTCTCAGGACCTGTTATGTGTTGGAATGTTCCCTGTTGGAAAGATCCTTGGTCCCAATGGGGAAGGTGCACAGATCCCTTGCTAGCCCTGACCTGGGCCCCTGCCACTCTGTGAATTCCCTACCTGGAACGTGGTAGGAAAGTATACTCCTTTTTCATGTGGCTGAGTGGACCCACACGTTTGGATTCCTACAAGAAAAATACATGTTTCCATCAAGTGTCCGAAACCTGTGCCCTTCGCATCTACCATTTAGCTGCTGCCTCCCCAAAAGCTATCATTTTCTATTTCCTGTGACTAACAGGCACTGGCAGCTTAATTTACATGTGGCAAGATGCTATATCCAAAAAGCCATTTCGTCATCGGCTGCCGTCAGGGCTCCAGAGCCTGTGCTAGGACCTACACAGAGACTGTAGGGGCCAAGAGCACACTGTGTTACCCATGTGCAGGGCAGGCGATCTGTCTGTAAGGCGGGCCTTGAGCTCTGTCCTGCCCAGATCCAGGCATTATGGAGTAAAGCCTTTGCTGAATTATTCCTCTCTCCCATTCAGCTGAACTTCCTGGCTCTGAATCTTCCCTGGAATTCCTTAACAGTGTGAGTGATGCGGTGTGGTAGGTAGCTGTTCCCACTGCACATGTGTGAACCCTGAGATTGGAGAGCTATTTACATAAACTACACAAACAGCAGATGCCTGGATGATGAAGGAACTCAATTTCGTGTTCCTCTTACAGTCCCCCAGCTAACCCACCATCCAAATAAAGAAATTTGCCTACTGACTGGTTTGAACCCCCAAGCTCCCTCTGAACCAGCATGCTGGGGGAATAACACTTCATCCGAAGCAAAAGGGAAAACTGGCAGATATCCAGCTCCTCTGGAAACTCAGTGCAGAATATTTGGGGGTGAGGAATTTTACTATCATCATTATTATAATTGCTACCACAAATAAAATTAACTAGATCATGCTAGGTGTCCTCATTGCCTGTGGGACATTTAGCTGTATCTGCACTTCAGTGGAATTACAGCAAGCCCCAGCCCATCTTCTTGTCTATGTGGATGAAGCAACCATGTCTTGTCTGTGATCGCTGCCTCATTTTCATGCGTCAGATATTCATTGGGTACCAGTGATATGTCACACCCAGTGCTGGAGGTCAGGATGACATGGATGACTGAGACAGACCCCACCCTTGTGAAACACCCGGGCTAGAGAAGCCATTGAGTGCAGATCCCAGGAGGAGGGTGCCAGGGCCGATGGAAGAAGGCTAAGAAATCAGAAAAGTCCAAGACAGACCAGTCACAGTTGCAATGGGAAGACAGCTAGCTACTGACTCAGAGGCCACTAACAGAATAAGTGGGGCTTACAAAGCTTTGGAAATCGCTTTGCCTCCTTGGGATGACCACGTCTCAACTCGGCTACTTCAATAGTTTACACGGCTATAACAAAGCACCCATGACTGAGTGACTTAAGCAAATACATTTACTTCTCTCAGTTCTGGAGACTGTGAAGTCCAACACTGAGGCACCAGAGGATCTGGTGCCTGATGGTGTATAATGCTTGGTAACTGGAAGTCATCTTCTAATTGTACTCTCACGTGACTATGGACCGAGATAAAGAATGCCCTCCTGGGTCTTCTTTGGACATTGATCCCACGAGGAAGGCTCACCCGCATGGGATAGGGGCTAATTAAGATGTTAGCCTTAAAGAGCCTCTCATTTTTAGCCTCCCCACCTCTGCACTCTGCCACAGTAGGTGATACTGGGCTCTTATTTAGCCCTGATATTTTCCATGGGTTAAAGAAGATTCTGTCCTCACCAAAAGCTTACACTCTTGAGTATCCCTGCAAACAAGCTTTCCTCACCCAGAAAAGAGTCTAACAGCATCAACTTAGGGTTATTTTTGTTTGTTGCTTTAAAAAAAAAAAGACAGAATCCCTCTCTGTCCAAGACTAGAACTCAACACAGCACCCAACCTCTGTATCCTCCTCCTGCCTCAGCCTCCCAAGTTCTGCTCTATCTGGGATCTTAGACCTGGAAATAGACTCTTAAGGGGTTAAATGGTGGGCTGCCAGTTAAAGTACAGCAAGCCCTGTCCCCTCCACAGACATTCAACCCAGGCATCTGAAAGCTGGGTGCAGAAAGAAGGACATTGAGAGTTATTTTCTAATCGATAGAAGTCTAAACCAAAGAGGTTGGTAACAGTATTTGATGCTCACATAGAAGAATCTGGGATGTGGGACCACTGCTTGCTTGCCTGTTGGCCCCCTCAAAGTCTTGTACAAATTAGGGTCTTTTCACCTGGTCCAGAGAGCCATTGTCTCTACCGTGGAGTCTTCCTCGGTCTTTAAAAGGGGAGGGAACCCCGCTATTTGAGGTAACACGAGAATGATTAGAGTACTATACTGGGTAAAACAAGTGAGTCACAGAACAGATGGGTGTGCCTGGCTCTACTTACATGGTATATTTCAAATAGTCAAAGTTATTGGTAGTTGCCAGAATGGTAGTTGCCAGAGGCTAGGGGCAAAGGGAGGGGAGAACAGGGTTAAGGGTTTCAGAGATGCAAAAGAACAGAACCAGGCCTAGTGACTGGGAGGGGTGTGCACAGCACTGCTTCTGTGGTTAACAATACTGTACTCGGCGCTTCAATATTTTAGAGGGGAAAAATCTCATTTTAATTGTTCCTGTCACACAAAGAAATGGGGACGGGGTGACAGAACCCAAGAAACTTTTAGAGACGGTGGGTATATGCATTACCTTAATTGGGTGATGGGCTCCAGGGCTCAGTCCTCTGTGCAAACTAATCAAATTCTATACATTAAATCTGTGTCTTTTTAATATCAATTATAACTCCATAAATCATGTGTTTTTTTTTTTTTAAAGTAGAGGTGAAAGAAACCACATACGTTCCTAGAAAGCCTTGGACATAGGAACTCTGCCTCATCCTTATGCCAAACTCCATAAAAATCTCCCTTTTATGCGGCTGGCTGTGTGGACAGAGTAGCATTCCTGCCCTGGTTGGCAACTCTATAGAGCCGATCGCAGGCACTTGGACTTATTGGCTCTGACATATGGGTCATGCTCCCGGGCTGGGGGTTTTTGTTTTGTTTTGTTCCTAATATATATAGTTTTATAAGATTTCTTTTATGTTAGGCTGACTCTTTGATCTCCCCAGGAAACTCTCCCCCGCCCCCGGGGTTTTCTTTTAATCTACAAAAATCACTGACCACAGCTGCAGACTGGGAGGGATTCCGTAAAAAAGACAAGCAGAGCCAGGGAGGGAGAAGGCAGAACATTGGCTGGGAAAGAGATAACACGGAGTCTGTGGCTGCTCCTCTAAGACCCTGCAGCCTGAGGCTGGCAATCCAGGGCATCCCAGACCATGTATCCCAGAATGCAGGACTGCAAGGCGGCTCTGCACCAAGCTTTGCTCCGATGTCTGGTGCTTTAATCTTCATAACAGCCTGGTGGAATGAAGACATGAGATGCTCTTAACAACTGAGGAAACGGAGGCTCAGGGGACTCTTAGGCTGGGTTCCTCTGAGCAGACACAGAGACGGGAGTTTCTTTCATTCTTAGGCCATTTTGAGTTTAAAGAAGAATGGCGGTCGTCCGTCCCCCCCCCCCTTGCACAAGCTGCTTCTGTGGATGTTGATCCAGACTCCCCAGTTGCTACATTTTGCCCAGTTTGTTTATCCTTCCCCTTCTCCCTTCACTCCAGACTCCAGTGATTATAAAGAAATGAGAAAGAAAATGAGAGATATCACACATCTTTATCACCAAACGTTAGAATGTTTATGCCCTAGGGACAGGGACCTTCTTTAACACAGTCCACAGTATAATTATCAAAACCGGTACATTTAGCGCTGCTGCAATGTCACTGCACCTGTGCAAAGCACATATTCAAGTTTTGCCAATGTAGTAATTAAAGTCTTTTATAAACCGTTTGTTCTTCCTGGTTCAAGACCCCATCCCAGGCCATGCACTGTGTTTAATAATTCTGTTCCTTTATTTAAACTCCTTTGGGCTAACGCTTATATTCAACCTTCCTTGGTTTT
>NC_022033.1:18129980-18132637 GCF_000317375.1 Microtus ochrogaster | reverse complement strand
ACCTCGTGAAAGCATTCCAGGAAGAAGTGGTGGGTTTGTGCTGGGTGGTAGCCAGCAAAGGAACTCAGTCAAGGGAAGCTCTACAGTGAGAGGATCCAAATGCGTCCCCCAGTGTCCGTCCCATCTCAGAGTTATCCCAGTTGGGGAACAGCAGAGCTGAGGAATGTAAACCCTGTTCCCAGCCCTCACTTTCAGCTTAGAATTCCATATACGGGTGCTGCAGCCACAGGGGCTCCTGCGCTCAAAACCAGTGGTGGATCTGGGGAGTAAAGCCTGGGCACTGACACTGTGAACTACAAAGAGTTTAGCACACCCAGCTTCCATCAACAGCTTCCAACTATTAGAGATGGAATTCTATCAAGCTCCCAGGCCATTATCCACAGCCCATCACTTCCCTGGAGAACTAAAGTCCATCAGAAGCCTAGATAATCCAGCTTCACAGTCACGTCTTTGTTGGCTGGCTGTCCAACAGAAGACCTGCTGAGTGGCCTCAGGACTGATTTCAGATCCTCTAAGACTTGGCATTCAGTATGACTGGGGCCCCACTGAGGAGAAGAGCCCCATGAGGTTTTAGAGATAAATTAGGAGTAACAAAGTCAAGACCAGGCATAGCTGGGTTTAGATTTCCTGGAAAGTCTGGGCCAGAGGCCAAGACAGAATTCAGGGGGCAAAGTTGAGCAGCCAAGTCAGGGGCCAATGAGCCCCTGGTGAGTTGCCCAGGGATCAGAGTCCGTGAGTCAGACTAGGACAGAGCAGGAGTCCAGGGTAGGAGGCCCAGATTTCTGAAGGCTCATAGGAACTCACTGATCCACTCCACGACTGTTACTAAGCACCAAGCGTATGTCAGGTGCTATTTAGAGCCAAAGACAGAGCAATAAATGCATTAGGAAAAAAGATTCCTTGCCCTATGGGTTTATTTTTACTACGAGGAGAGAGAGAAGCATACAAAATGGATAAGAATACTACATGTGAGGTATAGTAGTGTGCGCCAAGAGTTTTGAGCAGAAGAATCATAAGTCTGAGGCAAGCCTAAACTACTAGACTAGCAAGATTCTGTGTCAACATTGGGTATGTGTGGTAGTGGGATGGGGGCAGGAACCTTGTCAATATTCTGCAGAAATAAAGCAAGCAATGAGGAGAAGGTGCGAGCTGAGGGGTGAGCATATTTGTTGGGAGAAGCACCGCATGTGAAGAATGTGGCCTGGTATGTAGTGTTCCCGCAATAAATGTCCCCATATGTGGTGTTCGTGCAATAGATGTCCCCATATGTAGTGTTCATGCAATAAATGTAAAACTTACAGCTCTCACTGTGAGAAGGGGATGAAATCTTAAATGCTCCTGAGGTCAAGCCATCAAACTCTAAAGGGGGTTCCTATCTTTCCCGCGAGTTCCAGCGACTCTGCCTTTAGGGTATTCATTTAGGTAGATCCCAGAAGAAGGCTTTACAATCAGCATAAAGGAATCTGGCAAAGGTGGGGAGTCGTAAAAAGCTAAGGTCCTCCCTGTGGATGCAAAGACCAGAAAGCAGGTGGACATCAGTTTGGGGCTCCACCTGGACAGGTGCCAGCATCAGGGACTGTGACCCCAGACTCTAATCAGGAAAAATGTGGGTCATGGGGCAGAAGCAGAATCTGAGATGTAAAGACTGGCAGGTGGGCTAAGGCAAGGACCGTCAAGGGCTCTCTGTGGCCCTACTGGGTGCTAAGTCTACCAGCAACACAAATAACTTCAATCCCATTCAGAGCCAGCTGCCACCCTGGTCAGGACGGACATCAGGGGAGAAGGGATTGAGTCTGCAGCTATAGTTGCAAGCCTGAATTCCCTTGAGTACATTCTGTATCCCACATCATCACGTCATCCGGCGGCGAAGTCTAGATTCTAATCTCTTCCCCAGCCTGAATAGATCCCTCGTAGCCAACCAAATGAAACCCCAGGGATGGGTCCACAGACACACACACAGGACCCTGGTCTGCCATGTTCACTTTGGTTTTTCTTCTCCTGTCCTTTCTTGCACCGCACAGTCTCCTGGATGACTTCTACATGAGTACTGATCGAGTGTCAGATGCTATGGTCCTATCAAGCACCTTTGCGAAGAGTCTGCAATTGCCGCATCACCTGGAGCTTCAGGGCAGTGAGTATCATGAAGAAAGAAGCATGTTCCCAGGGCTCCAGCCCAGGCCCAGTGACACCTGTTCCCTTCCAAACATAACTCTGCAGCCTCTGGCCATGGCTCTCGGCTAGAAAACAGGTTTAATAATCCACACTCCAAAGGGTCTCTGTGAGAGATCAGCCAGAGTCTGTAAGGAAGCGGTTCTCAACCTGTGGGTCACAACCCCTTTAGGGGTCAAACAACCCTTTCACAGAAGTCACATATCCAATAGCCTGTGTATCAGCTATTTATGTTGTGATTCATAACAGTAGCAAAATTACAGTTATAAAGTAGCAACAAAAATAATTTTATGATTGGAGTTCACACCAGCATGAGGAACTGTATTAAAGGGTCACAGCCTTAGGAAGGTTGAGGATCACCACAAGCCATAAGCACAGGACTTGGCACATTCAGGAAGTGCTGAATTCATAACAGAAGCAACGAGGACTGCTAAGAACTCAAGAACAATGGTAATGGGTTTTTGATCCTACTGCACGTACTGGCTTTG
>NC_022033.1:18123485-18129727 GCF_000317375.1 Microtus ochrogaster | reverse complement strand
AAAAAAAAAAGAATTATTCTTCAGTCCCCATTGGAAAGCCCATGGGAATTCTTAAAAAGATTTTTGTTCCCTCTCCCAAGAGAAACCATGCCAGCATTCCAAGCCCTTATAATTCCAAACAGGCTCCCTCAGTGAGATTCAGGGGCACGCGCCTAGCCGGCGTTTGTACACCTATTACAAGCCAGCCGGTATGGCCCTGCTATTAAACTCCCTGTGGGTGAGCCAGGTTAACGGTGGGGCCTTATGTGATAAGTCATTAATCTCTGTGTGTAATGCAAGAGCCGTACAACTTACTTCAACCTTAATCTCCCGTGAGTTACGGCCTCTTCTGCGATTCATAAAACAAATCAATCACACCTCCCAGGCCCTCATCTATTTATTACTGCTTTTTAAATGCTCGGAGAGGGAGAACACACCGTCTGCTTCTCGTGCCTCCTCCAGTTGCAGGCTGGAGGACTCTGTACCCGAATTCAAGTCACACACCAAGATTCATTGAATTCTGGGGCTTGCAAGGAGCTGACCTGGTTCACAGCATCCAGAGGGTTCCTTGCTCAGTATGGGGACTGGTGACAAGAGGTCAGAAAAGCTCATCCTCTGGGAGTCTGAGTGGTACCATATGAAACAGCCCTTCAGGGTCTGCTCCACTCAGGAGATCCTCACCCCAGGCCAGCGCCTTCAGTCATCGCTTCCCAGCTACTTGTTTCTCAACACCTTATGAGGCTGGTAGAATTCCTGGCTCTCTGTATTTGTTAGGGGTAGCTCAGTGTATTCTGCAAAAGTAGTCCATCTTCAGATACCTGAGTTTGTGGCTCCTTCCAGCTAGACTTGGGGTGTATATGTGCATCAGCGTATGGGAGTGGGAGGGTACATGTGGGAGGGCGCGCGTGACTGCGGAAGCCAGAGGTTAGCACCCTGTGTTTTCCTCAATTGAGCTCCCCGGGTCTCTCATTAAACAAGGAGCTCTCCAAGTTGGCTAGACTGTCTGGCCAGCGAGCTCCTGTGGTCCCCCTGGCTCAACCCTCTCTGCTCTGGGATTATCAACACAAGCTGTCACTGCCAGCCTTCTTATGTGGATGCTACTGCTGAAGCCCAGTCCCTCTGCTTATCCAGCTGGCACTTTGCCACCTGATCCAGCCCCCAGCCCCCAGACTCAGTCCTAATCATTACTGTCACCCCAGCATCCAATTCAGTGCCCATCAGACCACTGGCGCCCAGAAAATGTGTGCAAATGAGGGCCATGCCTTACTTCCTTCTCCTTACAACTTCGGAAGAAAGAACTGGGAAGCCCATTTTGGAGAAGAAGAAATAGAAGTTTACAGAAGTAATCCATGGGTTCAAATACAAAGAACCAAGTACTCATTGTCTGCTATGTTCAGCAAGTCCGGTTTTATCCCATGCTTTTTCAGACCCAGGCCAGCTGGCCTTAGTGGGTTCCCGACAGAACATCCCCATTGTCTCAGTGTGTTGGACAATGAGGACTACTGAGAACTCAAGAACAATGGCAATGGGTTTTTGATCCTACTGCACGTACTGGCTTTGGGGGAGCCTAGGCAGTTTGGATGCTCACCTTACTAGACCTGAATGGAGGTGGGTGGTCCTTGAACTTCCCACAGGGCAGGGAACCCTGATTGCTCTTAGAGCTGATGAGGGAGAGGGACTTGACTGGGGGAGGGGGAGGGAAATGGGAGGCGGTGGCAGGGAGGAGGCAGAAATCTTTAATAAATAAATTAATTAATTTAAAAAAAAAAACAAAGAACCAAGTACTGAATCATGGTCTATAGACTTCAAATTCTGTTGGTAGGAGAATAGAGGCATAGAGATGCTGGGGTGGGGCGGGGGAGAGTGGTGGTATGGACAAAAGGGCCTGGAAGAAATGGGGTAAATACAAGGAGGCAAGCTGGAGGTCAGCTGACATAAAGACTTAGTCTCTGAACACCCTAGCATCTCAAGGAGACAGAAATCCAGGTGCTCCACTGCAGTTTGAGAAGCTGCTGCCGAGAGCCCTAAATTGTAGCAATGCTTCCCTGAGGTGTAAAGACTTTCCCACCCCATCCCCTCCCTCACACAGGCCTCTTGTCTGCTTCCATTGGTCCAGGCAGTAGGTGGAGCAGACCATAGAAACTGGGAAAGGGGCAGGGTTCAGGGCAAAAGTTGATAGAGGACGTAAACCAGCAGGAGGAGGAGCGGAGACTGGCTGGGAGCAGACACCAGCGCAAGCCACCACTGGCTAACTCTGATTCCAAAAGCCCAGATTCCAAGGTCAAAGGTCTTCCACTACTCATAGATTTTGCAGCTGGTTGTGCAATGAGCCACCTGGGGTTGTTCCAGAAGTCCATGGGCCAGAGACAAGGTCCTCTTCAGAACTGAGCCCCAGGCTCACGCTAATAGCCTTGGGCTTACTGCACAGTAGCCCTCAGCCTGGACAGAGAGACAGAACCTCCGATCTGAGATTCATTCTTGTAGAGTGCAATAGAAGAAGTGAGACAGAGAGGGGAAGAAAAAGGCTTGGCCCAAGCCCAAGGGAGGAGGAGGGGCAGAAACAGAGCTCCAGACAGGGAGTTTCTGTGCAAAGGAAACATCACTCCAGGTACTAGTCGTTAGCATAATCTAGGGGCAGCACAGGAACCCTGAGAAGTGGGCTGATCCAAGGGGCATTGCACCTTAGTTCAGAGGCATCATGGAAACCCCTTCCCCCTTTCTATAAATCAAGGCAGAAGTTGAGTTATGAGGGCCTAAGGGAAGTAGCTTAAAGAACGGAAGGACGCTGGAGAAGATGTCACTCATTCTGTGTGCATGTGTACACGTGGACACGGGTGTCTATGCCTAGGTGTACCTGTATGCTTGTACACAGATCCAGAATGGGAGAAGCAAGGAGGAAGTACGGGCAAAAGGAAACAGAAGTCACATTAGTGCAGGTGTAGAATCCAACAGTGTCAGGAAGAATCAAAGCTCGGTCCATCAATCCATTAGTGTTCATGTGCAGGCGTTGTTTGGGACACTCAGGAACCATGAGGAAAGGGTCCAGGCAAGAGGCCCTGACTTCAGTGGGAAATCCACTCATGGTGTGTACAATGAGACACAGGAAAGAAAGAAACCAAACTGTGCCACGCACTTCCCCCACCACCCTCACCCTCCCACCCCACCCCACCCCCCCCACACACAATGACTGTATCCCCAGCAGAAGCAACTTAAGGGAGATCTATTTGGGCTTGTAGAGGGTACAGTCCATCATGGTGGAGAAGACATGGCTGGCTAAAATAGATCAGCTCGCAGCAACAGGAGCTTGTGGTGGCTAGTCACTTCAGGAAAACAAACAGGAAGTGGCAAGATTGTCTGGAGGCAGAAAATATGGCAGGAAGCAGAGATGAATATCATTTTCCAGAGCCAATCCCAGAAATACACTTCTTCCAGAAAGATCCCAACTCTGGAAAGTTCAAAAAACTCCTCCCCGACACCCACCACCTCCCACCCCCGCCAAACAGTGCTTCCTGATGGGAGCCTATAAGGGACATTTCAAGATTAAACCTTGGCATGTAGGAATGGATAATGCCAGAGACTTTATCCAGTCTAGCCAATCCAAGGGGCCTCTCTTGGATTCTTGGATTCTTAAAAAAACAACTGTGGGATGCCTAGAAAGGTAAGGATGCTGGACCATTCTCTTCTAATGGAGAGCAAGAGAGCTCAAGAGAGGCTGTGGTGGAGCCAAGACAAATTAGAAAGAGTCTCAGAGAAACAAAAGTAGTAATTATCGCTTTAAAGCCCACACTCAAAGCGGCTTAACAGAATGTTGCTTTAATTATATCTACCTTAATGAACAGATAAAAACAGTTCCCAATTAGCTCTGTAATTGGTTATGAGAGGGGAGATGCTGCTCCAAGCTCTGAAGCCTATGTCCTTTAGACAATTTATGAGGGAAAGAAAGATGTCTCAAGTACTAAAGCATGCTGTCCTAAAGAGCTGTCAGAGTCCGGGCATCTCTTCCACATGAGCTTCATAGACATAGACTTTATCGCTAGTCATCTCTGGATCTGAGACAAGAAAGGAAAAATTTTTGCTCTAGCACTGGGGAAATGGCTTCATACATAAAGTACTTCTCAAACAAGCAGGAGGACCTGAGTTCAAATACCCAGAGCTCACGTAAATCTGGTTGTGGCTGCTTGTGCTTGTAACCACAGTAATTCTACAGCAGAATAAGGGAAGGGGACTGGAGAACCCTAAAAGCTCACAGGGTAGCCAGCCAGGCATTGGCACTTACATCAGAAAAACAACAAAGATCCTCTGCCTCTAACAAGGTCGAATGTGAAAAAGTAACACCCAGATTTGTCTGCTGGCATCTGCAGACACAGTGAGGCACACTAACACTTGTTCTCACACAGGGGAACTCACACACACACACATGCACGCACGCATGCACACAGGCATGCACACACATGCACACACACAAACAAGCAATTTTGACTCTAGATATGCGCTTCTCTCCCTATATCATAATAAGCAGGCAAAATAAATTTGGACCCCTCATCTGTTTCTATCAACTCTGTAGTCTCCGGCAAGTCTCTCAACCTCTCTCAGATTCATATTTTAAACTGGGGATTATGATGGTGCCCACTTTTTGGAGTTATGAAAATTTAGCAAGTCAGGCTTGAAGGGATGGTTCAGGAGGGGAAGTGCTTCTTTAAGAGCACGGTGCCCTGAGTTCAGAAACCGAACAAGCACATGAATTGCATGGTGGCATGCTTCTATAATCATTGCGCTAAGGAGACAGACACAGGGGGATTCTTGGAGCTCACTGATAGCTAGTTTTGCTGTATCGGTGAGCTCCAAGTTCAGTGAGAGATATCATTTCAAAACAATAAGGTAAGCAATACAGAAAGACACCCACCATCAACTTCTGACCTCCTCGGGCATGTGCAGATGTGTGACTCACGCGCACACACGCAGATGTGCACACACACAAACACATACACATGAATACACCACACACACACTCTAAAGAAAATAATAAAACTAATGCTCAAGTCATGCAAGCAGAGACACCGCAGAGTGCACAGCCCAGCAGAGCGAGCTTTTCAAAAGCACCAGCGACTGTGTGGATCCACCCAGGGTATGCTAATTCGCTATTGCTGGAATACAAAGAACTGTTTGGATAGGGGATAAAGGAGCAGAGATTTCTCATAGCTCCCAGTTAGGAGTTTGCTGTGAGTTTCACATCTCCTGAGTCTCTCACCCAGGTGTCTGTAGGGCTGACCTCCAGCCCAGAAGCCCTGGGGAAGAAATCACTCTGGTTCTTGATTTTTCCAGCTTTCAAGATTTACTACATGTATGGGATCTAGAAATATGGCTCAAGCGTTAAAAGCCCACACTGCTCTTCCAGGGGACCTGAGTTTGTTTCTCAGCATCTGCATGGCAGCTCACAACCATGTGCCTATCCAGTTCCTGGGTACAACACCCACAAGGCACGCGTGCCTACACGCAAGCAGAACTCATACACATTAAATAAAAATAAATACATCCTTTAAAACTGAAAGAGTCACCACATTATTGGTTCATGGCCTTGTCCTCTGTCTTCCAAGCACCACTCCTGCCGTTCTGGCCAAAGATGTTCTGAGCAATTTTAAAGATGTCTGTGGTCAGAGTGAGCCCTCCTAGATAACTGAAGCTAATTTTCTCATCTCGGTGCCTATAACCTTAATCGTGCCTGCAAAGAATTTTCAGTATGTCAGCTTCACGCAATTAGTGCATGGGTGTGCTTAAGGTGCCATTTTCCTGCCTACCACAGTGTATACAGCCACAGCCACCGATGTATTATCAGCCATTCTTTTCACAAATGACACAAGAAACCCGGGTCCTCATAACTGCATACCATTCTCTTCCTCTGCTCCCTCCCCGCTTTCTAAAGAACCCTTTGCCCCTTTCACGTTTGGAGCGTCCCCTCAACATCCTATCATTAAACCCACAGCCCGCACTGTAACGGCTCCTCTGTAAGGATGGTTGCACTGAGCTTGACAAAATTCAGTCAGTGTTCCACACACACTTGACTAAACTGCTTTCTTACACTATGCAGCTTTCTTTACTTCTTTGGACCTGATCTTGGTTATAGATTTCTGGCAAACTCATAAAGACTGGACAGTTATTCCTGTGAGGTGGGGAAGGAGAAAGAAAGAAAGAAAGAAAGAAAGAAAGAAAGAAAGAAAGAAAGAAAGAAAGAAAGAAAGAAAGAAAGAGGGAGAGAGGGAGGGAGG
>NC_022033.1:18104127-18123385 GCF_000317375.1 Microtus ochrogaster | reverse complement strand
AGGAAGGAAGGAAGGAAGGAAGGAAGGAAGGAAGGAAGGAAGGGGGAGGGAAGAAGGGAGGGAGGAAGGGAGGGAGGGAAGGAGGGAGATAATTGGGAGAAAAAAAGAAAACAAAGAAATAAGGGAAAGGAGTGGGAGAAGGGGGGGCCTTAACATTCTCTACTATGAAAATACAATTATCTGTTTTCCCCTTCAGTGCTGCGAGCAGGGTTCAAGACCACCCATGGGTAACTCAGTCAAGCGTCATCCCTTGTTTACAGAATGAATAATTTCCTGGCATCTGCTTAGGGCCCATCCCCACCCTGGACTTGAGGAGCACCGTATGAATAAGGCCCCTGTCCCCACCCTCGGTCGTCTCCCAGTCTACCTCATCTCCTACGTGAGCTTACAGGTACCACCTTTGCTTGAGCAAATGAGGCTGGACCATTGTCTGGGTCCTCCCTCCACCAAAAGTGAGTGAGTCTTCACCAGACCTCTCAGGGTCTTGAGAACAATGTATTCCTTTGTCTGGCTCCTCTCCATTCTATCATCTAATTTATACACCACAAAATGCACAGGTTTTAAGGAGACAAATCTTTGGCAGGAAGGTAGAACTTTCCTCCCACCCAGAACATTCCATGACCCGCTTGCCCAGCAACACCTCCCACACATACCCCAGGAAGTAGCCCCTGCCCTGGCTCCTCACTTTTACCTGTCCTGGGACTTGGTATGACTGGAATCAGACCAATGAAAACTTTCGCATCTGGTTTCTTTGGCCCAGCATAATCTTCTTTTATTTTGCTCACGTTGTGTGTATTGCTAACCTGTTTATTTTTATTGCAGCGATGTATCCCACTGTATAAATAGACTATAGAATTTTACCCATTCTCTTGTTAATGAATGTTTTAGCTGTTTCCAGTTTTAGGCTATTGTGATTAAAACTGGTATGAATATTTTTGTAGAAAATTTTCTTGAAGATGTGTGTTTTCGTTTCGCTCAGATAAATACCAAGAAATAGAAACACTAAATCATAGGCTAGCTACGTACTTAACTCTTTAAGGAACTCCCCCAGCATTTTCCAAAGTCACTGTACCTCTTAGACCCCACCACTTGCTCCAGATACTTTAAGTCCTTGTAATATTTAATAGCATCTTTTTCATCATTGTTGCTGTAGATGTTCTGAAACACAGATTGGGACTCGGACTTGTGATTTCCCCCCACAATCCTGGAAGACAGTCCCCAAACCTTAGAGTACTAGCAAGCTAAGGTAATACATTACATTGAGCTAACTGGCCTGCTTTATTTGGTTCTATGCCAAGGTTTGACAATATATCCCAGGCTTCAGGTTAAACTTATGGTCGTCTTGCCTCAGCCTACTCTGAGTGCTGGGGTTATAGGCTGGAGCACAATGTCCCACCAGAACTCCTGTCATTATTTATGAAGTTGCTTTATATGAAGTGGGAAGAATTTTTTCAGGGAACCTGTGAATAATTTCACTTAAGAGTATACACAGGCTGCAGTGCAGCTCAGATGGCAGAGCATACTGAACACAGTACAGAACACAGGCCCTGAGCTCTATCCCCAGGGCTGCGTAGGCCAGGTTTGGTGCTACATACCCATAATCTCAGGACTCTAGAGGTGGAGGCAAGGGGATCAGGAGTTCAAGACCATCCTCAGCTACATAGGAATTTGAGGCTACATGAGTCCCTGTCTCAACCAAATGAAAAACAAAAAGCATGCAGATATTTGCGGGCATTTAAAGGCAACTTTGTGTTGTTTCTTAAGATAGACTCTCACTACTTCGCCTAAACTGGTTTCAAACTCAATGACCCTCCTGACACCACCTCCCGAATGTAAGGATTATAGGTGTGTACAACCACACCCGGAACAAAATCAATCCTTAAGAAGTGCTGGACACGTAATACAAAAGCAGGGTGGGGCAGAGGAATTACCCAAGGGAAAGAAGAAAGAAAGCCAACCAGAGTGGGTAGAGAGCATCAGGGACAGTAGTGGGAAGGGGAACGGAAAAAAGTATAATGGCGTGTATGTATTAAAATATCAGAATAAAACTCATTGCTGTGTACACTAACCTAAAGCCATAGTAAAGATAGATAGATAGATAGATAGATAGATAGATAGATAGATAGATAGATAGATAGATAGAAATAAATAGATAGAATTGGCACTGGCCAGGTTTTCTGATTAAATTGGGCCCAGAATGTAGTCCCAAAACTGCTCCTCCAGGTGGGGTGTCTGTGTGTGTATCTCAGTGTGTTTGCATGTATGTAGCTTGGTGTGTACATGTGTCTTTGCTCCTGCATGTGCTTGCGATTTGGCCTGCAAGTCTCCCGCCTCATATAGGGACTCTGGGAGCTTTCAGTGCTGCATCCAGCTTTTACAAGGGTTCTGAGGGATCCACACTCGGGTCCTCAGTCTTGAGTAGCAAGTAGCTGAGGCCATCTCTCCAATCTGTGCCCAGCTTTTTATATGATTGCTGGGGATCCAAACTCAAGTTCTCACACTTACATTATAATATTTTACCAGCTAAGGCATCTCCCTGGCTTCTAAATATATGATTAAGATTTACTGCACCCATTTCTCTGCTAATCTAACTATGAAGAATCTTAAATTACAACCATTTCTTGCATTCTGTTTCCACCTACTCTCTGGTCTGGCTCATATATATATATATATATATATATATATGTGTGTGTGTATATACATATATATACGTATATATACATATATACACGTATATATACATATATACGTATATATACGTATATGTATGTATGTATGTGTATATGTGTATATGTGTGTGTGTATATATATATATATATATATATGACACTGTACATGGACACAGCTCCAGGTTCAGGCTAACTCAACCCAGCATCATCACAGTGGCAGTAGCTCAGAGGTCCCCATCCTCCCACCTCACAGACCTTCACAGAACCCCCATCATCTTTAACATTGGGCCTTAAGGGATTAACTACAGGTGCCCTCTGGTCAGGCCAAATTCAACCCCCTGAGACAGCTGCTGCCTATCACAAGCCTAGACCATAAAAAGAAGCTGCAGGGGCAAGAGAGATGGCACATGGGTAAAGCAAGTATTTGCTGTGCACGCCTGAAGCACAGTTCTGGGTCCACAGAAAAAACAGACAGGTATGGTGGTGGTCTGCCTGCAACCCTAGCCCTCAGGAGGCAGAGAGCCAAAGAATCCTGCAGGGCGATCTGGCTAGTTAGACTAGCCAAGTCAGTGATCTCCCGGTTCAGCAAGTGACTCTGCCTCATAAAAGTGGAGAGCAATCACAGGCGACATCTGACATCAATCTCCAAATGCACGTGCACGCGCTCATGCACACACACAGGGGAACATGCATACATATATCACACATACGCATGCAACGGAAGAGGAGGAGGGGCAGGGAGCAGCAGCCTTGCGCTGAAATGCTGATGAGGGTGGCCAGCAGCCAAAGAAGCTGAGCTTAGGACTGAAACTCATCACTCAGGTGCAAGCCAGGTGAAGGGACCAGCCATCCCGGCTTGCCTTGCGGACTGTTTAGGGGAGTTTCTGGGAAGTGGGACTTTCAGTCTTTAAAACCAGACAGGCCCAGGCAAAACCGAAGGAGTTGCTCACCAGGTAGCCAGGCATGCCCTTGGGGCTGATTCCCAGGGGTCCTACAGCAGGTGGACCCTCCCACCCAATAACCAAGCCCTAAGATTGTGGAGAGGAGGGGCAGGGAAGGTATAAACCATCTCATCGCTGCAGGCCTCACCTGCCACTGCCTTCCTTGAGGCAGATAGAAACTGAAATTCTCAAGCTGCACCCAGGAAGGTAGCAGGAGAAAGAGCCCGGGGGAGGCCTTGGGTTCTGATTAGTGCTCAGACTCCAAAGAGCTGTCCTGCGTATGACTGATTGGCCCACTTCCCTCACTCCCTGGGGTGGGGCCAGGGTGGGGAGTCTGTGCCACTCCCTGTCCAGACCACAAGCCCGTCTGCTTGTGCTCAGACAGAGGACCTGTCTCTCAGCTGTCATCAGCTGCAGGTCCCACAGGACAGAGGCAGGGGAAGAGAGGGGTGTGTGGGATGTGCCGGGGTATGTGTGTGTGTGTGTGCGTGCACACACATGCATTTGTAGAGATAACAGGGTGCTTTGTCACTCCCCCATCTTGTTTTCTTTAAGCAGGGTATCTGACTAAATCTGGAGTTACACTGGTAGCCAGCACATCCCTAGCAATCCTCCTGACTCTGCCCCCACCCCACCCCCCACTTCGCCATCAGCCCCCATCACTCACAGCACTGGGGTTATAGGTGTGTCTCCACTCAGTTGTTTACATGAGTTCTAGGGATTTGAACTCGGGTCTTTATGCTTGCATAGCAAGGGTTCTTACCTGATGAGCCATCTCCCCAGCCCCAGGATGGTGCTTTCTGTGTTGGGTTTTGCACCTAGGTCAGATCATAAAAGCCTGTGATTTTCAATCTCTCGTGGGCTTTATTTTTGTTGGTTTTTTAAGATAGAATCTCTCTTTTGGATTTTCTTTTACTCTAGGCCCACATTGGAACGACAAAATGTTGATGGTTGCTTTTTCACTCTTTGGGCTCTTGACTCTTTTGACTTTGGAAGTGGAGGGCACCAGTCAGCTCCTAAATAAATCACATGTGGTCTTATTCTCTCTAATGAATGCCCAGCCTTAGCTTGGCTTGCTTCTAGACAGCTTTTCTTAACTTAAATCATCCCATCTACCTTTTGCCTCTGGGCTTTCTCCATTTTTTACTTCTTTATAGCTTACTTTCACTCTTACTCCATGGATGGCTGTGTGACTGGGTGACTGGCCCCTAGCATCCTCTCTCCTTGCTCTCATGCCCCTCCTTCTCCTCCAAGATTTCTCCTTCTGTTTATTCTCTCTGCCTGCCAGCCCCATCTAGCCTTTCTCGCGCCTCACTATTGGCCATTCAGCAGGTGTTTTAGACAGGCAAAGAATCACAGTTTCATAGAGTTCAACAAATACAGCATAAAAGGATGTAACACATCTTTGCATCATGAAAACAAACGTTCCACAGCATAAACAAATGTAACACATCCTAAAATAATATTTTACAATAAAGCTTTTTATGTATTCCTGCCTAGCCTGGGACTCACTATGTAGACCCTGGCTGGCTTGGAACTCACACAGAGATCTGCCTGCCTATGCCTCCCAAGAGATGGGCTTAAATGTGTGCCTGGCAAAATTATCTTATTGTGGATGTCGATGCATATATATGAAGAGAGGGGATGTGTGCTTATGGATGCTGGTGCTTAAAGAGGCCGGAAACATCAGCTTCCCCCTAAAGTTCCGGGTGATTCACGCTACCACACATGGGTACTAGAAACTTAACTCAGGTCCTGTGCAAGAGCAGCATATCCTCCTAACCATTGAGCCATCTCTCCAGCCCCCCCCCATTGTTTCTTATTTAACACACACTAGAATCCTCAATACTAAGTCACGCAGGGAGAGATGGGGTCAAGGACAGAAGTTCACGTGGCTCTCTACTTCCTTGTTATCCTCCAGATAAAGAGATCAAGTTTCCCTCGCTCAGTCAGAAAGTCACCCAGCATCTGGTAGGTGCCAGGCACTGAGAAGAGCTTAGAAAATGCAGCAAACAAAGTTCCTGCCCTTGTGATGCTTATGGTTCAGCAAGGGAAGCAAATGATACAGGACTCGTGAGAAAGTGAAGACCTGGGTTCTATACGGCCAGGGATCTACCCTGACCTGGGTAACTGTGGAGGGAGTCCCTAATGTAAATGTGTATGTATGTGTGTGAGTGTGTGTGTGCGTGTGTGTGTGTGTGTGTGTGTGTGTGATTATGAGACCTAACTATAAGCAGAGTTCACTTATACCAGTGGTTCCCAACCTTCCTAATATTGGGACCATTCAATGTTGTGGTGACCTGCACCTATAAAATTATTTTTGTGGCTACTTCATAACTGCAATTTTGCCATTGTTACATAATTTTGCTAGTGGTTTGCAAAGTAAATATCAGATATGCGACCCCTGTTAAAGGATAGTTTGGCCCCCAAAGAGTGGGAACCCACAGGCTGAGAACCACTGAGTTCTACAGGACTCAGTAAAGCCTTCAGAGATGAGGACTTGATGAGCAGCTGCAGAAAGGCCTCTGGAGTGGTCTTGGCTCACTTTGCTATGAATACACTAAGGCCTCCATAAGTCTGGGCAAGAAAATTCTAGGACCTAGAATGAACTCAGAAGACCCAGATGTTAGGGGATAGGTTGTGTCTCCTCAAGGAGACCCCAGTGAAGACTTGGACTATAGCATCCCATCACCCTGAATGTGAAGTTCTGGACCACTTATCATTTCCATAACACACCTCTGGGTCTCAGCTTCCCCATCTGTAAAATGGGTATGAAGTTTCTGTGAAAACATTAAAAAAACAAAAACACATGTAGAAAGCTTGAGAGGATGGCCATAGGATGTATGAGACATCTCTCAGTTTAAAGCCAGCCTGGTCTACATATCCACCTCCAGGCCAGGAGAAGCAGGGAAGGTCCCCTCCCCCTTAGGGTTGGGATCAACTTTAAGTCATTAGCAGGACAGTGAAGATGGACACAAAGTATGGTACGAACGTGGCTGCCTCCTGTCATTTATCCTCACAGCAACAGTTATTCAAAAGAAACTCTCAAACTGGCAAAGTGCCATGGTGTGTGTCTCAAGAAAAGAAAAAAAATGTTGGAGTAAAGCCTAGAAGGTAGACATTTGACTTACAGAAAAGGAGTGGGGAGAGGCATGGTGAACAGAGTGTGTGGTACCACACTAGTGGGCCCACTGTGCTGGCAGGGAAAGCCCAGGGCAGGGAACCGCTGAAGGGCTGTGCAGGGCTGTGCAGAGCTGTGCAGGGCTGTGCAGAGCTGTGCAGGGCTGTGCAAGGTGGATCCAGAAGAAAGGAGGGCTGTGCTCCGCTGTGTCTTCCTCCTAGTGACAATGGCCAGGCTACTGAAGATATCAGGGGTGGTCAATGCTTTGCTATGCTTTATAGTAGCAGAATGGAGGAGGCCTGAAGAAGGGAGTGGGGGAGAAAACAAGGAGGGTGTCATGCAGGACTGGCCCCTGAGCCAAACAGCCACCATATTCATGCCATGCAGCTGTGCCTGTTTGCAAAGATCATCCTTGCTTGGCTTGCTGGTTGGGGTGCAGTAAGAAGGGTCATTGGACCTCACCTGGGTATCCACCCAAACCTCCCAATCATTTCAGTGCAATTTTGCCCTGATTGCAGGTGGCCTCAGGGCCTTAGAGAGGACCTAGAATACATGGGCTAAGGAAGGGGCTCTATCGATGTCCCTGTGGGAAAACCATCATCCATGTAGGGCTGCTTTGGAGAAATGCCTTGCATGCTCCATCAGGAACCCCTCCCCCATGCTCTGTAAATAAGCACAATAATTGATTCCCCAGAAAGAACTTCGGTAGAATCAAACTTTGATTTGTTATTGAGTCCTTAGAAGGAGGGTGTAGGCATTGCCTAGGTCCTGCCAGTGAAAAATTTTCAAACAACAGGGTTTTGTATGTGATTTAAATTTTCCTAATAGTCGTACTATAAGAAATTAAAAGAAATGGGTGAATTTGATTTTTAAATATATTTTATTTAATGCAATATATGTAAGTTTTAAATGCGTTGACAAATCATTTAACTATATAATGACTATTTTGAGGCTGTGGTAAAGTACTGGCCCAAAGCAGCTTGGGGAGGAAAGGGTTTCCTTGGTTTACACTTCCATGTCGTGGTCCATCACGGAGGAGTGAGGGATTGAACTCAAGGAGCTGAGGCAGGAGCCATGGAGGAAAGCCCTTTACTGGCCTGCTTTCTTCTATACCTCAGGCCCACGTGTCCTGGGCTGACACCGCCCACAGAGGACCGGGCCCTCCCACATCAATCATTCATTTTAAAAATGTCTCCTGAGACGTACACACAAGCCAATCTGATGGATGCAGCTCCTCAGTTGAGGTTTTCCTCTTCCTAGATAACTCTGATTTGTGTAGTATTTACAAAATACAAAAACAAACAACAACAACAAAATACTGTCCAGCGCATATAACAGATTTCAAGTAGTCACTAATAATTTGCTTTACAATGCATTGTACAAAGTCTTTAAAATTCAATGTGTTTCATACTCAGAAGGCATCTCAATAGCCACAGTTCAGGGACTCAGTAGCCTCACGTAGCTGGTCGCCACCAAGCTGGACAGCACAGGCTCTGAGGGTCTTGCTGGAGAGGGCAAGGAGAGAGAGAAGAGAGAAAAACGATAGCATTTTGGCTGGGGACAGGAAACAAGCATCCAAATCCAACATGGATGCTACCTTGCTGGATGATTTTGAGTCTGGTTATTAACAAATTTGGATCTCTTCAACCCAAAGTATGAAACAAAGACTTTGCCTTTAGCCCCTTGGTTGCTTCCAGGTCTACAGTGGGGAGATTCCAGAGTAGGGGTTTGCTGACTAGGGCCATCACGGTTGGACATTTTTTTCAAAACTTTTCCTTGGATAAAACAATTTTCTTGGGGAGATCAGGGTGGCATTTTCCCAGAGTCTAACTCACCGAGGACCTTGGAGGATGCATGTCTGCTCCTGAGGGACTGGGGGAGGGAGTGACATTCAGAATGGGAAAGAGGCAGGAGAATTCTCCTTCCCAGCTGCCAAGGGGAAGAAGGCTTAGACACACACATGTATTTGCATGTGCATATGCATGCATGCCCAGGCATACACAAGCATACTTTCATCCACTTGCACACATATGCACACAGGCACGTATACACCACGCTCTCATGCACCAACAAAGGTGACAGCTGTGGTCCGCAGCCCACCTGGGAGCAGTACGTGGGAACAGAAATAGACTCCACCTGAGTCAGAGGATGAGTCAGAATGTTCTGGGGAGCTTCAGAAGGGAAGAGCAGGAGGGGCTGATGGTGAGGAAGGGAGCCAGGCCCCCAGGGGAGAGGGAGGGAGAGCAGGCAGGTTCCTGTGCAAGGAATAAGGGACTGTCTTGAGAGGAAAAGGGCCCCGCTGTCCCACCAACAATTCCCCCAAAGGCAGCTGCACTGGGGTATGCAAAGCAGAAGGGAATCAAGAAAGGGGGGCAAAGCGGGAAGCAAGCAGGTGAGAATTAAGCCAGGATGTCTGGAACTGCCACCACAAACGCACAAGGTGCCCTTGGCTGGCTGCCCTGTGAGACACTCAGCCTTGTCATTCTCACTGCAGGAGCTGAGCCTGCCAGACCCTGGGCTGTGTTGATAACTCATGCTTAACTGGAAACACTGAGGAAGAGGCCATGCTAAGTATCCTATTGACCAGGATGGGACAGGTGGAGGCAGTTCCCATGACAGGGGCCTTCAGTGTGAAAATCTGTATAGACACGTGACCAATGATAGGAAACAGCTATATCACTGTGTTGGACACTCAGAGCTCAGGAGAATTCACCAGACCACCAGACTTAGGTGTCTGACTTCCGCAAAACAAGATGATAAGACAGGGGATAGGCCACGGGAGGGGCCAGCCTAGGAAAATGAGCATCCAGAGTCTGGGCCAGGTCACCAAGGCGGGGTGGCAACCAAACATCTCAACAGACAGAGTAAGGACTCTAAAGAGGTCCCCACGGAGATTCTAGGCATGATTTACTTCCTGGCTGGCACACAGGCCTCAAAGAAGAAACTAGCCTCTCCGCAGTCAGTACAGATTCCGGCACGCAGGACATGGAATCCTTGAAGGCAGATCCAAAGGCATCATCATTATCATCACCATCATTATCATCATCTACTTTCTCTCTATATATATGTGTGTGTGTGTGTGTGTGTGTGTGTGTGTGTGTGTGTGTGTGAGAGAGAGAGAGAGAGAGAGAGACAGACAGACAGACAGACAGACAGACAGAGACAGAGGGACAACCCCATTGAGCCCTTCCTTTGTCTCCAGTTTCCCTCTAACTGTGTTTGCTTTACCATCTTACTATGAGTTCCTTCAAGATCTGAGACAAGACTTGGGTGGACGCAGCTGCTTTGGGAGGTGACCCCAGGAAGCATGAGTGAAGGAGCAGGAGACAACAGGAAGACAGAATAACTGCCATACGAAGGCATTACCAGGGTCATGACTATAAGCAAAGTTGGTCTGAGCACACCAGGACTTCTTTCTAGGAAGGGTACAGAGGCTGAAGAGCAGAAGGCTGGAACTTTCCACCAGTTCATAGTCTCATGGCTGAAGGTTTCCCTGGGAATGAATTCCTGGCTTCCCATCTCCCATGTGGCTCTAGAGAAAGTTATGGGCACAACTACCTTCAGGGATTCCATGCCGAGAGCCGAGGTGGTATGCACATCTGTGGGAGTCGGGTAGTGTGGTCCTTCTATAGACGGGCACCGCTACTTGCTGCAGTGGGAACTAATGGCAAGTCCTAGAGGTACCCATGGCATCCTCTGTAGCTTTCGATCATGTGCACATTCCTTCATACACCCCAAATGTCACTGTATGAGCTGCCATCTATCTGTCTATCTGCTTTCCCAGCAGAAGTGCATCCCTTCACACACGATGCGGTAGCCCCAGGTACCCACAAGCACCCATATTGTGTCCTTTTCCATTGGGACAGAGGTTTGGCTCTTGTTCATCTTCTCTACCGGAAACTCCGTAGCCATGGATACATGACACCTCCTTCTCATCATAGCCTTGGCAAACATATCCCCCAACACAACTCAGAGGCTCTCCATGACTCACCTACCTGAAGGCAAATCCTCTGGGTCCTCTCCCATAGCACAGGAAATGTGAATAGCTGGTTCTCGGAGGAAAAGAAAAGCCCCAATCTCTTGTGTTTGTCAGTTCTCACAGAATAATGCCCCCATCGTGGTCAATGCCAAGCTCACGATATTAAGCCATGGAGTGTAGCATTAGAGAAAGAAGCATGGCCACCCACTATCCACGATACAGAACCTCAAATGCAAAGGTAGTTGCAAAAATAACAGTGACACGTTTCATTTTAATTTTGATTTTAATAGAATACATTTAATGATAAATCTATACTACTTAGTTTTTTTTTCCTAATATCTATGCTGGATAATAGCCTCACAAAACCCCTCAAATAATGAGCCAACATGAGTCAGCCCCGATTTCCTATCACTGGGCTCTTTCCCTCTGTTCACCTTTTTAAATGTGTAATTATTTTTCCTCATTGCTTTCTTTATGCCGGCCTCTCTAGTGTGGGAACAGTGGTGGGGGAAGCTATGACTGATTTATTTATAGCTATATCCTTAGAGCCCAATGCAGCGCCTATCCCACGGTAGGAATTCACTGAATATTTGTTAGGTGAATGTACCTACCCATGAAAGAAAAGTAGATGTGAATAGGTGAGTGAGGTCAATGGGTGTCATTGGGGTTGGGCATCTGCTAAGAACCGAAGAGGAAACACTTACCTTGATCGACCCACCTTAAATCCCAAGAGGCTTGTTTGGGTGCTACCCACAGGGTGTGGGGAGGAGTTGCCAGGAACGAGACAGGCTGGGAGGTTTCAGGTCAGTTAAGCCAGGCAGCCAAGCTGGATCTGAAACAGTTGTGGAAGATTCATAGGGAACCAGAGACAGCACCTGAGAGTCTCCTCGCAGCTCAGGTGACCCACGGGTGGCGGGGCTCTCAGACACAGCCAAAGGCTACATAACTCTCTGTCACAGCAGTCTTTATGGAGGGCTTGATGAAAGGGCCAAGCAGGCCACCTGGATGATAGGACTATTAAGTCTTTCTTGTATGTCCAGGATCTCAGTCACGAATGACCCCCAGGGAAGCTGTGCCCATCTAGGTAGGGATGGCCAGCACCCAGGAGAACAGAAGTTCATCCACTCTTGGGTGTGTATTTCATACTCCAACAACCCTTCCAGCCAGGGACCCTGTTACACTAACACCCGGGAAACATCTCACTTCTCCTGCCTGCTTGCAGCACCCAGCACAGAGCCTGGGGGGCATGGTTGGGGGTGGAGAGGATGCTTGCAGCATGAAGGAGCCGTGAGTAATAAACCTTCCCAGAAGAATAAATATGAATCAGCCCATCTTTTCCACTCAGACCAGGCCAGGACCTGGCACTCAGCAAGAGTCCAGAGATGCCAGGCCATCACTGCTCCTAACTGTCACCCAGGACAGTAGCCAAAGAACCCAGCCCAAGTCAGCCAGACTGGAGCCACATTTCAACAGTGTCAGTCTCCAGCTTGGGCCTTAATTTTCTCATCTGTAAAATGGGAATAAATCATCACTCCCTCACCAAGAGGCTGGGATGAGTGGATGAAAGGATTAAGGACTTGTACATTTCCTGAAATGGCAAGAGAGTTGAGATATTCTTTCTTAATGTGTGAATGTTTATATAGCAATGTCTTCATGCCCCAAATGTTCCAAATACTTAATAAATATCAAAATATATAAATACACTTAATACCCTATTTATATTTAACTCTCATCCTTGCTAAATCATTTTTTTTCTTTTTACTTCAGTGGTTCAACTTGGTCTTGATTTTTGATACAGAATGGGTCTCTTTCTCTCTCACACTCATTTACTTTACTATAAAGTGGAGCATTGAGATACGTGGCCTCTGATCAACCCATTGCTTACTATGGCTTCTTCTCTTCTTTTGCTTATCTCTTGAGTCACACCATCTCTTAGCTTCCTCTATATTTCCAGCTGCAGGTCCAAAGCAAGGACCCGACACTGGATTCTGGGCCCTTATAGTCTCTGTTGCTAAGAAATGACGAGAATGGTGGACATCTTGCTCACCTGCAGGGCTCTGGGCTGTATGAGCTTCCTCATCTCCCCCTGATATGTGGGACCAACTGCGCAAGAGCCACTGGAGAGAGTTCTGAGAGATCAGATTCCCAGTGCTGACAAATCCATCCATTCTTCAGTCAACAAATATTTATTGAGCGCCTACTGTATGCCTAGGTATGTGCGATGCTCTGGGAACAAGGCAAGGAAGGAGACTTGGTTTCATCCATTCTGGCCTATTGGTGATGGGAAAGAAACAAACTGAAAAGCAAGCTACCAAGCTCCTATCTGAAAACACTGTAGAGAGTAAAGTGGGCTAAGAAGACAGGGTGGCTGGGCAGTGGTCAGGAGGAGCTTACTTAGGAGTGCAGGCAGAGCGGGCCATGACTTGGGAGGTGAGCAGAAGGTCTCTTGTTAAAGGTACGGACCTGGATGGCTGAAGGTCTAGACGATAGGGAAGCACAGTCCCCAAGATCAGCAGAGCAGGCTGGGGTGGACCAGGTGGCACCAGAAAGTCACATGAAGGGGTCTGGGCTTTCCTCTGAGTGTGATGGGGAAACACTGGAGAATTTTGAGAGGGAAATTATGACCCTCTTAACTTTTCAACCATCATTTATTTGCCTGTACACAAGACCCTCTTTACATAATTTGTAGGGCACGGTGCAAAATGGAAATGATGCTATTAAAAGTTTCAGAATGGCCTGGGGCTTTTCCAAGCATGGGGTCCTGCCCACAAAGCCAGGCCTGCTCATACAAATCCACACTGACTTTAACAAAGCTCCCTCGAATTTGACAAGCATGTATTGGAGGCCTAAAAGAAGCTTGGCACTGTGCCAGTGAAAAAATGAGGGACCCAGCTACAAAGGCCAGACTGACCTTAATTTTCCTTTTGATTCTCTAAACACACAGAAGGCCAAGAGGACTGGGCACCCTCACATATTTCCGAGTGACCAGACCACAAGGGTTCAGACCTTCCACTGAGTAGCTTAACTCCGTTCCTTTGTAATAATGCGACTGGTTATTGCAGGTCCCCCATGCTGCTGACACACACATGCATGCGTTATTGCACTAACTTCCTGTTAGGTCTGGAATCTGAAATGGCCCTGAAGGCTGGTGGCTTGAAAGCTTGCTTCCAGAGCTAATGGCACTGTCTGGGGAGGACGTGGAGTGTTTCTGTGATGTGGCCGAGCTGGCGGAAGCAGTGTACAAGGAGGGGCCTTTGAAGGTTCCAGCCTGGCCCCTGGTGCTAGCACCCTGCCTACATCTGCCAGACTGTGAATCACTGCCACACCCTCCCGTCACTACGACTGTGCCACGCCTTCTGTGATAGTGAATCTTCACGAGCCATGTGATGGGATTTGGAAGCATCCTAGAACACTCTGGATGTGTCTGAGAGATTATCTAGATTAGGTTAAGAAAAGTGGGAAGACCCACCTTACATATGAGCAGTGTTCTACGGGATTGGGGTCCCGGAATGAATAAGTCTTCATCCCTCTCTGCTTCATGGCTCCAGATGTTATTGGACCAGGAACCTCTAGGTCCTGTCTCCATTGACAGACTACACTCTGGAACTAACCTCAAGCTGTTTGCCAGGTATTTCTGTTGCAGCAAGATCAATAAACAACACACTTCCCTACCATGATGGACCCACTGACAACACAAGCCCCCAATAAATCTTTGCTCACACAATATGTTTCTATTATATAGTCTGTTGCAATACAGAAAAAATAAAGTAACCAATATTTCTCCCCACCCTAGCCTTCAATAAGAACTGGACAGGGAAAACACAAGCTAAGAAGTCAAGATCTGAGAAGAATGCTAGTTCTTCCTAACTCATGCTGCTTGCTGGTCATGGGTGGAGCTAAGACTTGAACCTGCAGCCCTCCTCTCCAGCCACACAGTCCCGCCTCAGGCACATGGAGCATTCGCATGACTGTTCCAATGGTGTGGGTCTTAATCCCAGCTATTCAGGAGGCTGCGCAAGGAATATCGCAAGCCTGCCTGGACCACACAGTGAGCCAAGGCTAGCCCGAGTAGCTTAGTGAAACCTTGTCTCGGAATAAAAAAGGAAAAGAGAGCGAGAGTGTAGCGCAACGGCAGAGCGCGTGCCTAGCACTCCCTACTGTTGAAAAACAAAGATTAAGCCGCAACCTTTAATAACCTCAAGGAGTCCGGCCCGTGGAGTTCTTGCCGTGCTCCTTGCCTTACACTTAACTCTCCACACAGGTTTGCTTAACCTTTCCTGTCCTTTAGCCCCCACTTTCCTGGTGGGAACCGAGACTCAAGGGTTAAGTAGCTTATCCAATGCTTCCCACCCTTGAAGCAGTGGAGCTGGTGGTGGAACTCATGCAGATGAATCCAGTGTCTCAGCCCTTGCCTCTAACACCCCAGTTGCTCCCCCTCCACTAAGGCCACGCATGCTTCTTGCTGCTTCTGTCCATTGGTCATACTCGCGTTAGAAAGGTCAGAGCTGAGAAGTCCAAAGAGTCTTGCCCAGGGAGACAGTCTGAGGCTTTGACCCAGTGTCAACATCAGAGCCGAAAATTGCTTCATGCCTGACCCAAGAGGAACACGGAAGTCTGTCTTGTACCGTAACCATGGGAAAGCAGTCTTTTCTTCAAAAAAAAAAAAAAAAAAAAAAAAAAAGCAAGAACAGAACATGAGTGTGGCATGTCAAGGCCCTTTCCCGTTGCCTGGGTCTTTGGACTAATAGACACGGTTATCTCGAAAGAGGAAGAATCCTGCCCTCTTGGTTTCTAGCCAGGGATCTGAGAGACTTCCTTAAAGAAAGCACCAAGTGCAAGAGTCTGGGTCCGGGCCTGACCCATGAAGAGCAGGCTCCTGCTCTCTAGTACAGCACTGCAGACACCATCGAGAGAGGCTCAACTTCACCCTGGGTCTGCCAAAAGAGAGGCAAGCTGGAGGCAGCACCGCAAAACCCAGCAGGGAAGGGACACACAGTTCAGGCCCGGTGGCCTCTGCTAGTCTGTCTCCTCTTACTATGGCCTAGGGCAATGCTTGTGTCCGTGAGACCTCAGCAAGACCCTCACATCAGAGCTTCGCTACCCATGTTGTCACTGTTCATCCTGTTATCTGAACGATCTGAAGTATCCCGTTAGGGAGCATATGAAGATAGCGAGATTTGTTTCTAGGTCTTGCTATGGAAAGCAATGGGTATACGGCTCACGGGTGTTGTATTGGCAGATTATACAGTCCCCAGTTGATTTCTGAGCCTCAGGTCCAAGTTTCCTTGGGAAAAACCTGTGCACCCTCTGCTGCAGGGCCCCCTATTCTCAGATTCTTAAAATCAGTTCTTCCTCTTCCCAAGTTTATCTCTTTTGATTCCTGGGATCTTCCAGGGTACCTGCTTTTTACTCTTGCCAAGAAGTCTTCAGAATGCTTAGATCCCAACCCTCAGAACCCTACAGAAAGCTCTTCTATTTAGGATGGCAAAGAAAATGTCTGTAGGCAACTCTTTTAGTTTCATGCCAAGATTATCTCTCTAAAGGGGTTCTCTTGTTGCCCTCCTTGACTGTGACAATATAAAAACAGACTAAACCAGACTTGGTGGCTTAGCAGGAACCTGTCTCAAAATCAAATGAACTAATGAAATAAGAGCTGTGGAGGTAGCTCAGGGGTAGAGCACTGGTCTAGCGTGAATGACTCCCCAGGTTCAAACCTCAGTACTACAGACAAACAAGTAAATAAGAACCCCTAAAATTAGAATGCTACTAAAATATAAATGTAAGTCCCCTTAATATTTTCCTTTTACTGGGAATGCTGTATGTCTTTTTATTTTTGTATACTCCAGTAACATTTTCTTCAAATACATATTTAAAAACAGAACTTCTTGAGAAACCTCCTCCCCTCTGCTATGCATCTTTCAAGCTTACCTAATAAGACACTTCTTATCACTTATAGATCTTCTTATCAGAAAATGATGAGTAGGTGCCGTAGCCAGAAGGGATGTGGGGTAAGCCTGCTGACACTCTGTCCAGGTGGGGAGTCTTTCCCATCAAGTGGCCTTGGATATGTTACCCAAGCCCTCTGAGATTCACTTTCCTCATCTTTGAGAACGGGAATGGTACCTCCTTTACTGGGCGGCCAGGAAGATTGAATGAGATAGCAGCAGTAAAACATTTGAATTGCCTAATAAACAAATTCAGCAAAGTTGCAGCATACAAAATCAACAAGCAAAGGGTGGCCACATTTTCATACACTAATAATGAATGATCTAAAAAGTAGGTATGAAAATGATTCCACTTAAACAGAACAAAGTGTTTAGGTAGAAGCCAAAGAAGAAAGAAGCATTGTAATACCAAAGACCACAAAACACTGAAGAAACACCCTAAGGGAGACAGAAAGGAACAGAAGACCTAATATGATTAAATATCAGTAGCTCCCAAAGTCACCTGCAGATCCAATTAGCCCCTACCAAAACTCCCAATGGCAATTTTGCACACACAGAAAAAGCCATCGTGGGCCAGTGAGATGGCTCAGCAGGTGTAGGTGTTTGCCTTGAAAACCCGACAACCTAAATTCTATCGCGGGATCCCACAGTGGAACCAACTCCTAAAAGTTGCCCTCTGGCTTCCACATACTACCTGGGGCATGTGTGGTTTCCTCCCTCATAGCATACACAATAATAATAATCATCATCATCATCATCATCATCATCATCATCATTCTATAATTCGTATAGAACTCAAGTGATGCTGAGTAGTGAAAAACATCATTAAAAAGCAAAGTTTGAGCCAGGCAGTGGTGACACACGCCTTTAATCTCAGCACTCAGAAGGCAGAGACAAATGGATCTCTGTGAGTTCGAGGCCAGGCTGGGCTACAGAGCAAGTTCCAGGACAGGTTCCAAAGCTTCAGAGAAACCCTGTCTCAAAAAAAAAATAAATAAATAAAAGCAAAGTTTGGTACCTAACATTTCCAGATTTCTGATATCAGCACAAAGGCAGATGTCTAAACACCAACGGAGTCAACTCTTCTGCATGTGATCAAATTATCTTTGACAAAAATGGCAAAGGCACACTAGAAAGGGCAAGCCCTTCCACTCTGGCATTGAGAAAACTGAATACACACTTGGGGAAAAGTAAAGTTGGGCTCGTGCCATACAACTTATGTAAAAATGGGCTGAAGACATGTGCACATAGGAGCTGAGACTTTTAAAAGAAAACAGGTGGCAGAAGCTTCCTAACATTGGGCTTGGCAACGATTTCTTAGATATGACACAAAAAGCATGTGAAAAATAAGGAAAAAGAATTAAATGGGATCCCATAATCAAAATTTAAAATTGAATCAAAGGGCACAGAATTTAAGGTAACAGTTGTGATCACATTGATCATTTCATGGATATATCAGTTGAAGCAACACACTAGACCCATAAATGTACATAATTGTACATAAATATTTACAATTATTTGTGACTCAAAAATTAAAGTAACTTTTTTAAGCTAAAATAACTTTTTTAATGTTAATACAACACCATATATAGTGGACAAAAAGATTATTAAAAAATAACAGACAAACTACAGAATGGTACAAAATAGTTAAAAATCACATGTTTGGAAGCTCAGACTGAGGGGCCACTGGCATCAGCACCAGGATTTATCCCTACTGTATATACTGGCTTTGGGGGATCCTATTCTCTTTTGATGTATACCTTGCTCAGCCTAGATGTATTAGGGAGGGCCTTGGACCTTCCACAAAGCAATGTGCCTTATCCTTTCTGGGGACTGGATGGGGGTGGGGTGGAAGGGTTGTGGAGGGAATGGGAGGAGGCGAGGGAATGGGAACTTGGATTAGTATTTTTTTAAAAATCTAATAAAAAATCACATGTTTGATAAGATACAAATACCTAAAATGTATGAAGAATTTCTACAACTGAACAAACATTTAAGATAGAAAAACTGTAGACACTGTAGACACATCAACAATTCTAAGCAAATGGCTGATGAGATGAAGGGATGTTGAACATGAGTCATCATTAGGAGAATGCAAATCAAAATTACAATGAATTCCACTCCCAGCTGGGTGACTACAGCCCACCCAAAGGTGCAAAAAAACAAATTAACAAGTGCTGATGAGCACATGAAGTTTTGGAAAACCGTTTGCAGTTGGTGGGGATATAAAATTAGGTATAACCATTAAGAAAAACAGTATGTTTATTCTTTAAGTATTAAAATACAATTAGCTACCATTGGCAAGATTATATATATTATATCATTTATAATATATTTACTATAATATATATATATATCCAAAACTAAAAGAAGGAGCTCAAGGAAATATTTGCACATTGATGTTTAAAGCAACACCACATGTTCCAAAAAGCATATGCTGCTGGGGATATACTTAGGAAGCGATCGCCTGTGCCCATCTGTGGTAGGGTACCTCCCAATTTCTCTTCTATCAGGTTCAGTGTGCTCGGACTGATATTGAGGTCTTTGATCCATTTGGACTTGAGTTTTGTGCATGGTGATAGATATGGGTCAATTTTCATTCT